>NC_048909.1:7246467-7444354 GCF_011077185.1 Oxyura jamaicensis
GGGGGGGCCCCGCTCCGAGGAGAGCCCCCGGCCTTTGTGGGGCCGCCGCGGGGTCCTTTGCATGTGAATGGGGGAGTTGGGTAAATCCTCGGTCGGGGCGAGGAGGAGGAGGAGGAGGAAGGGGGGGGTCGCTCCCAGCTCGGGTTAATGAAGTGGGAAAGGAGTCTTTCAGAGAGGCCTGCAAACAACCCCCTCCCCAGGCAACAAACCCCGTCCCAAATCCTACATGGATTGACTTAAACCCAGGGGATAAGTGCTTTAATTTAATCTCATTGAATAAGAATGAGGCCAAACAAAACTCTTTAAAATCATATTAAAAATCTATCAAAGGACAACTTGCAGTGGGTGTGCTTTTCATTTCGCGAGCGCCCAGGCAAGGAGCAGACAGCAACCTTCCTCCCATTTACACAGCAGGAACGGGAATCAAAGACATTCTCTAATATTTAATTGTCCTTGTAGCCGTAGCAGATTCCTCCTCTTACATTAATGAAGTACAAGGCTTCGTTACACGTTTGTAATTGCAATATTTAAATTTGCCATTTCACATCTGGAAGGAGCTGGCACTCCGCTCTGCGAGCGGGGCTGAGGCAGCGCAGCAATACGGGGATGGTTTGTCCCAAAAAAACAGGAGGCAGCGGGGCAGGGCCCGAGGAAACCCCCAGGGGCTGTGAGGGGCAGGGAGCAGAGGGGAGGCAAGGCCACCACCATGCCCTCCAGAGAGGCCTGGCAGCAGCGTAAGGCACAGCAAAGTCCCCAAATCAATGGGGTTAGGAGAGGCGTCGCATGCTGTAGGCTCTAGTCAGAGAGCACTGCTCACACCACAACCCACGGGCAGCGTCTTCTGTGGGAGGATCTCAGCAGCCTCTGAAGCTGCTGAAGGACCAGCCTCGCCTCCAGCCCGCGGGCAGGGGCTCCATACAAGTGGCTGCCTCTGTGAGCTCCAGGTCCGAGGCACGGCCCAGCCAGCATGGCTGGGTTTGCCAGAACCAAACACATTCCTGGCTTCCAGGCCCCATCTGGGCTTTCTCCCAGCATGAAGGCCTTCCTCCTCCTGCTCCTCCTCCTCTCCTGGCCCAGCCTTCACCAGGACCCCTACACTGGGAGTGGGAGAAGAATGAAAGGTGCTGCCCTGAACGTGCCAACAGGCACAGAGTGAAGAGAACCAGCAAAACAGTTTTTGAACTATTTTACCCTTCTGTCTCAACACCACACAAAGTTAGGCCAAATTGGAGAGCCCAGAGCATCTCCTGTCCTCTCCCCAGGCTTATGGGGAAAATAAACCCGTGTGAACAGGGGTGGTCTCTGTTCTGATCGGTTCCCAGTGCAGCTCAGCAGCAGGGGCTCTAGGGTTAACGTGTCGGTCGTGTGACCAGGACACTCCAAAAGTGGGTGCCCAGCTGCGACCTTGGTACCGAGGTTACCTCCTTGCTTTTCCTCCCTCAAAGACTCAAAGAATGAGCTCAGAAGTCCCAGCTGCGGACATGGGGTGACACACAGAGGCTCGGCGCAGCCTTTCAGCCCTTCCTGGCTACCCAAAGGATGCGGGCTCCTTATACAGGGAAGGAGATGGAGCCAGGAGAGAGCAGAGTAAAGAACAAGAGAAAGTAAGGGAGAGCCAGGACTTCCAGCTTTGAGAACAAGGTGCAGAGGAGCAGCAAGGAAGGCAAACCCAAGCCTGGATGGGAACTTTGTATGGAGCTCATTGGTGCCATTATTTCCAGACCAGACTTCAAGCTGCAGGCCAATGAAGCCCCCACCACTCACCCCCAACCAGAATAAAAAAACAAACCTGGCCAAAGGCAACGCCAGCACAGTGAAACGAGGCTGCAGCTTCCCCCAGCTCCACAGAGCCCAGCTCCCTGCCCCTCCAAGCTGCACGGGAGGCTCCCACCCAGCCAGGACCCCCACAGCGCTCTCCACATACCTCAGAGCAAGGGGGGACAAACTCGGGAGCAGCTCAGCACCAAGTCCATCTGCTCCATGATGCTCAGCAACGTGCTGAACACTCAGGTGCCCTGCCGTGTTACAGGGGTGCTTCTAATTGAGACCAAATTAACTCCAAACCTATTAAGTGGTATTAAGTATTTACACCTCTGGAGGTGTAAATAAGGGCAGAATTTGCCTCCTGCTGAGCCAGCTACAACTTAACTACGTTTTGCACTTCCAAGTTTATTAAAGCAAACTATTAGCTTCAGGTGTGTGCGCACTTCTGTTAATACTTTCTTTTTCCCATTTAACGATCTCCTCCTCCTTTCCCTGATCACTCAATGATCTATCTGCTGAAAGATAAAAAAAGGCTTTTTTTTTTTTTTTATAATCATTGTCCACCATAAGGCTTGTAACTTTCCATGCCCAATTAATACAGACAGCAATGAGATTTCCCGAAGCCTCGCTGATGTGCTGTTGGCCCTTTATTCCTGTTATGAATTTACCACTAGTCCCTATTAATTCATACGTGACAGCCAGCCAAGAGAAGGTCATTTTTTTTTTTTCCCTCATGCACAATATCAGTTCTTCCAAACTTACCCTCCCTGCATCACTCTCTCTGAGTCATTTTCATCCTCAGGGGTTTCTTTTTTTTATTATTTTTTAAGTTGACATTTTGCCTTAAACCTGATTGCTCTTCCAAACAGTAATCATCAAATCAGGTGGGCTTTGCTTTTTGTTCTTAAATCTTAATCTAATAAATGTTATTAACGTCACTCTGTCTGCAAAAACATGGTTAATTTTATACTGGATCCTTTTTAACTTCTTTCTTTCTTAAACAAAGTACTGCGGGAAAATCAGCGTTCTGTTTGGTAATTGCCTGGGAGGAAAAAAAAATCATTTTGGTTCTCAAGAGTGCATTCACTTGAGAAATTAAATACTTTTGGGCTGATTGCTTCCCTCCTACAGCCCTTAGCATGACTCACTACAACCCAATACTAGGTGCCCCCAGTCCTGTACTCAAAGTGGATATTGTTTTCACTTCCACTTCTTATTTTATTTTTTTTATACTCCACTTTTTCCCCTTCCGCCACCTCACAATTCTCTGGGATTTGAGCCCTTTCTGGTGCTGTGTTAAATAACGTGCCCAAGCTGGGCTGCAGGCAGGCCGCTCTTTGTGCCTTCCCTGGAGGAAGACCCAGAGCCTTCAGGGGTCTGGAGGAGGCACAGGGAGGCGGGTGCCCACCTGAAGGTCCTGGGGGACGCTGTAGGTCACCTGCAGGCCTTTGGGGCACCTGTTCTCCCCACCAGGCTCCATGTCCTGCTAATTCAGCTCTGCCAGCAACTCCACTCGAGCTCAGCTCTTGCTTCACGTGCTGGGCAGTGGTGAGCGAGTGCCCACCTCGGCACACGGGGCATCACGCTGCCTCCTTTTCGCAGTGGTGGAAATTCTCTGATGAGAAGGGAGAATGGGGAAAAGCACAAAGTGAAATCCATTAGCTCACGCCGTGCTGAAAAAAGCACTGCGCGAGGCCGAGCTAACGCGGGGAGAACCTTGAAAGCCTGGGTGACTACTGGCAAACGTTAGCAAGGCTCTGCAAAGGCTTTAATGTTCAGAGAGGTGAGACATTTCATACACAGTCTGCATTTCATAATTAGGTATGACAATACGCTGCAGGCAAGGAGAAGTTTGGAGATTGCTGGATTCCATTCTGGCTCCTTCCCCCAGTGACACCGTTTGTTCCCAAACTCGGAGGAGTTTTGACATGAAGTTTTGTGCCCATGAGCTCTATCCCAAAGGGACCATGTGTCACCACACTGAGGAGTTCTCCAGAGTCCTACCGATTTCACGGAAATCAGGGAGACTCCTTACAGCTGGCAACATTTGACTAACGATCAGTGTCCAGAGCCAGATCCTGCCCCACCACACAAAGGAGAGAAGGTGGCAGCAGCTTGGCTGTTACCTGCAGCAGGAGCAGAAACGCCTCCCTGAACAGCGACACGGGAAGCAGCAGCCTCCTCTTAAACCTGCACCTGGAACACCTCCTCTGCCACTGCTTTGCTGATTAAAAATAAGTAAGCAAACACAGTGTAGAGTGTTTCTGCAGGTCTTCTGGACAGCAAAGCATACACGGCTCAGTTCAAGGTTACACAGATATCACATTCTTCTGAAAACCATATTTAACCTCTTTTATTTTTCTTGCAAAAAAACCACCTTAGAAACACAATGCATCGTCAGGAAGCTACGTTTAATTGCAGCAGTGCGGCAGGACACGCCTGGATTCCATTCCATTTGGGCGAATGGAGTGAGAGGGAGGAGGCCAGGATCCCCAAGATCCCTCCCATATTTGCCTGATAAATTGAAACACTCGTCAGTCGATTTGGCAGGTCACCCTGACCCCCGGCTGAGGCACTCGAGCAGGTTTTGCAGCAAATGAGTGGAAGGTCCCGGCTTATGTTGGAATCTGCTGGTTGCCAGGTTTCCTCTGTTTTTTCTTCCTCTTCTTGACCTTGGATACACCAGTGTCCAACCCGCTGGAATATTCAGATCGCAAGATCTCAGCAAGGCTGTGTTTGCTATGGGTCTTCTTGAGAAGGTCAGACCTGGGCAGGGGGAAGAGAACAGGCATTAGATTCCCTTCTCTGAAACGCTGCTAGGTGGGTTGCTTATTTTACAGCTGCGGAAAGTGACATTTGTGCATTAGCAGGAGAACAGCTTCCTTTTCTTGAGGCTTGATTTGAAATTCTGTCTCATGCAAAATTAGATATTGTTGTGACAGGTTTTCGCAAAGGTGGCAAAATATCATGCCGTTTTTAAAAGCAAGCCTTTGTTCTGTACAAATGCTCTTGCAGAGGTGGTGGGGAGAATGAGGAAAGGTGGTGTGCTGAAGGCTGATGAATTAGGTGACACAGCAGTTTGAAAATTATAATAATAATAAAAAAAAGCCTAAGAGCCCTAAGACATTGAACAACGGAGACATTTTATAAACAGATTAAATCCAGACCTTGAAAACACACACAAAAAAAAACAAGCAATCAACAAAAAAAATATTTCAAGAGTGTAAAACCAGCAGAGTCGTTTCTTGCACTGTCCTGCAGACATCCCATGCACCTTGCAGCCCCTCTCCAGAGACCAGATTTTGCAAAGCTGCATTCTGCCCAGCCACGGAACTCCACCATGGATCTCCCTGCAGCCCGAAACTGCCAGCTATAAATATAAAAACCCACTCAGCATTTTTCCACCCCAGGTTCCGCCATTGTCCTGCTCTGTGACCTTGGGCAAATCTCATCCTTGTTGCTGCTGTCACCCTCTCTTAACTCTTTGAACTGCAACCTCCTGAGTGCAGGACTCGTCGTTCCCTACCGCGTCCCCGTAGCCCTGGGAGCACGGAGTATCCACAGCTACCAGTGTCTGCACGTCCCACTCACCAGTTCATTACGAAGATCAGTAACAGACCTCAAGATTTTCCAGAGAAGTGATCAGAAATCTATCTGGCCCCCTAAATACAATGAAGGAGTACACCAGAAGCCCCATACCCATTCCAGCATGCAGTCACGGTAATACTTGGGCCTCAGGAGTCCTAAAGGTTGCAGCCTTACAGCCCAGCCTTTCACAGTTCCTCCAGGTGTCCAGAACCGTGCTGGGGACCACAGAAGAAAGCGTTCTTGGCTGCAGCAACAGATTGAGTCGTTCCTTAGGCCAAACGTGCAAAGAACAGAAGGGAAGCAAACTCTTGGCTCCCTGGCATATTTGCTTGCCCCCTTTTCCATAGTTTGCTTTCCATCCCCGTGTAGGTCTCACGGCTGGAGTGGGTTTGGAAGGAAGGCTGAGTAGGATGGGAAGAATGGTGTAACGATCACCTCTGGAGGATGGTTTCCCTAGAAGATTAAGCCTGGAAGACACGGCAAAGAAAACTCTGCTTCCTTTGGTGTGGTCTCCATTCCCTCACTAATTTAGGATCCAGGCTCTTTGTGCTGTAGATCTACAGCTGTATTCTCCACTCAGTCCCCTCCATCACTCGGCCAAGTTGCTGTTTGACACTTTCCTTGTGTCTCCAAGCATTTACTACAGTAATTCGAGGGTTACCAAGCAACAGATCAGTTTATTATCAACAGGGAAAGGACCCGTAATCCACCCGTAGCTGCCGGGCTGAGATTCGGCTCAGCAGGGAGCTTGTCCAGCGCTTTATTATCAATCAGGTGAAATCATTGCCCAATTAGTAAATCAATACCCCCTGCCGTGCTGATCAGCTGTACGCGGGAAAAGAAGGATGGAGGGAAAAGAGAGGTTTCTCCCTCTAACCAGGGCCACAGAAATCAATGGAGCTGTGCTGTGAAACCTGTGCTGATCACGGCACGAAGAACAGCTGTCAAGGCCCTGGTTAACCACGAGATGCAAGAGCCACAGGCAACAGTGACAGCCTGCAGTGACAGCACGCCAGGTCAGGATCCCTGGCCAGATTCTTCTTGCTGTGCTGCTGTAAAGCTGTAAATTCCCCTCTTTGCTCAACTGGGGAGAGTCTCTAGGGCTCTGCCAGAGGAACCAAGATAACAATGACAAAGGAAGGCGCCCTGTGGTTATGAGACAAAGCCCAGGAGAGCCGAGACCTCGCTACTCACACCGTGAGCATCCTTGGGCAAAGTGTTTAACCTCTTTGTCCTCCGTGTCCGTTCTCCCACCTCGTGACCCGGGATGACTGTATTTCCCTGCTGCCGAAGGCTGCTGTGATGCTAATTGCAGAGAGCTGTGTGGCAACACCAGATACCGTGGCAAAAAGCTTCACAGGAAGGCTGTAAACACGAGACATTTGCAGCCTAGACACAACCCATGTTCCCATCACTGGATAAACACCTGGATTGTCAACATCTCATTCTGTGATCTCATGTCTAGGTATCACGCTGTATTGAGCCCTAATGAGAACACATCACGTTGATAACGGGCAGAGGAATCCACAGCCCTTTAAATCCCTCCTTCCAAACACAACAGTCGGCGTTTTGGTGGGGAACGACAGAACTCTGCAGCGAAGGGGAACTTGCAGGGAAAAAAAAGACTCATTAATGATTGACCATCCCGATGTGCTACAGCGCCAAGACTTCAGCGGGGCCTAAAGGAGCAAGGAACGTTCAAATGGATGAGAAAATCACCAGTTTTATTAGCTAGGGGAAAACGAGACAGGAATAGAGGAATCGTAACTCGGAAAATGAAACAGCCCCGATGCACGTCAGGAGGGAGCTGACCCCTAACACAAGTTATTTCACTTCTCTGTGTTACTGTCCAGCACACCGGGTGTTCGGGGCTGTCACATACTGGATGCCAGGCGGGGTTACCACTGGACTACTACTCTTTTACACTAGATACGGGGTACCTGCACTCCCATAAAAGACAGGCAGAACTGGTAAGCAGTCAGAGGAGCCAGCTGAGATGAGTTCTCAAGCGGGGGACACATCATCCCTTCATTTGCAAGGCCAGTGCTCAGCCCTAGATGCTTTGGACTTTATGCCCCAGGTATAGGACAAACAACAGGTCGCCCTAAGGTCTCTCGGATCACCTCATTGCCTAGGTAAGGAAGGTGAAACAAGGAAAGGAAACAAGGAAACAGAGGAACTGTCCTCAGATGACTTTGTTATATCCTCAAAGACTGGGAAAGACCAGCCCAGAGCCAAACTTTTAAAGACATGAAACCTCTGCCCTTCTCCAAAAAAATATGGAAAAAAAAAGATTTTATTCGCTTTTTAAGCGCAACCAGAAACTCGTGAATTTTGCTAAATACATCACTGGAAGATGAAAAGGCAGGAGAGAAGCCTCTTGAACAAGCAAGAGAGAAAAAGTGTCCAGCAAAGGAAAGGAATAATATTCTTTTTTTTTTCCTGTTTTATCTGCTTCAGCTTCTTTCTCCCTCCGTCTGCCTAGCCACTCCCAGAGCACTGCTCCCCATCCCTCTTCCCATGCAGCGATCAGCAGGGGTGCTGGTGCCACCCAAACCTTCACCTCAAAGGAAATCCAAGTGCTTCTGGACTGGTCTCTGCTGGTCCCTTAACTCCCAACTTAGTGCTTTGCTCAAGAATATCATGAAAAAAATCCAGACAGTCTTTGTTCACATCATAAAAAGAAAGTGAATGCAATGCAGATGATTAGAGTGAAATCCCCTCTGTTCTCTCCGTATCTGTCTTCTGCTCTGCCACGTGACACTAACCCTCCACAGAAGCCCCCAGCTCCCACGCAACGTGCCATCAACACACGCAGTCTGTGACTCCCGTGCACTTTGGGTGATCGATGGCTTTGCGCCATCCGCTGCACTCCACAATCACTAACAACAAAATGGTGGAATGGTAACACGGCCAAAGAAAAACAAAGCAGGTAAAATAAGATTAGAGGAAGTTCAGCATAGCTGAGAACCTGTGGAAGCTCCAAGGCATGAACAGAAGAGGAAGAAAAGCACGCACGAGCTGTTCTGTTTTGTATACAACATTCCAGTCATCCCCCAAGCATTACTGGTAAGATTGTAAGAATGAGCACTTCCACCAGCTAATTTTCATAGATTGATTTTTGTTACCGTAGGAAATCGTGATGCTGGACGTGAAGACTTTCTCAGGCATGCAAGGACCAAATGACAAAGAAAAGGCATGAGTATCTGAAGCCATTTTTCATTTTCATTCCCAAATTCCAGTGTGTGTTACGTTGACACACTGCTTCATCACAGAGCTGAACTGCAAGCCGACCTCCGAGCTCAAGGCTCCCACATGCCTGTACAGTGTACACACACGCGTGGTGTCTCAGATGTCATACAATGGCTCAGAAGATCTCTGCTGCTCTTTTTTCCCCCTAAACGGTGAGCACAGTTTTTCTTAAAGACTTCTCCTTGGCTGTTCCTTTGTCTTGAGCTGTGTGAAATGCTGGTGCGATGCAGCGCAGCAAGCGCGATAACCTTTAACCAACGTGCAGCAGCTGCAGCAACCAAGGGTTCTCAAATTGCTCCAGCTGCGGAAGACAGCAGAAAGTTCTGATGCACACTCCCAGAACTCATGGTGTGCCTTTGGAGGAGACTGAGGTAGGTTGTTCCATTTATCAGGAAACATTTCATCGTGGATCTCGCTATCAATCTGCCTGACAGCATCTCCAACAGCTTTGACATTGTGCCAGCACCAGAGCTGGGTTACCTCTGGGCCAAGGCTGCCGCAACACCTGCTTTGTCTACTTCCAGCGTTAGATGAACCATCTGCGGCCAACGCAACCCTATTTGGGCTGGTTTTTCCATTGCTGTTTTTTGTGGAGTGGAGGCAAGAAATTCATCAGCAATTCTATACTTCACTCGACAAGTCAGCAGATGGCCTAGGTACTCTGATCAGCTGATGTAAAAACACTAGTTGAGAAGAACGAGGATAATTATTACCCAGTCGTATCGAGCATCAAGTGCGATTCCAGTACAGTCAGAGCAAAGCATTCATGCCAAGACAAGCTAAACAGTAAAGCTCACTGTACACCTGCTGAAGTCAAGTGTATTTCAGCTATCCAGAGAGACAAAACCCTACAGCCTCACTTCCACTGTAATACCTTGGTCTTCACCCCGTGGAATAAGGATCAAAGCACCACTGGGAGGCTGGGAACCTCCCACGACTCTTGCTTCTATCAGGCTCTTTCCCAGCCTAAAGGCCAGAATATATTTCACTTGGAGAAACCTGCTCATTTCCTGGTGTGTACTGAAGGATGCCGAGGTTTTCCAGCTTCATGGGCAAGCCCTATTAGCTCACTGTAAGATGGAGCAAAGGCTCTGTGCTGCAGCTGTGGTAGAATGGGACAGTAATAAAGGGCATTGCTGTATGCAGCTAACAGTCGTGCGGACTTTACAATTATAAGACTTCAGTTTCAGAAGAGGACTTTCTGTAACATCGTGTTGTGGTAAGCAGGACTCATCAGTGTCCTTGAACTGCCTTCATGACGAGTGAGGGCAAGCTCTCCTTTCGGAGCAGCCATACTTCTTCCTCTAATCTCTGGACCTGTTTGCATTCCAGCGCAGGAATCCATGCTCTTACCTGAGCTCCAGCCTGGCTTTCCAGAGCAGACTGCCCAAACCAAGTGAAATTCCTATTGGGCAGCATTCCAGAATGGTATTTTGACTAATTAAGTGATATTAGGAAAGCTGTAAACAGCACGCAAAAACTGGCAGGCAAACTACTTCTAATGATTAGACAATTGCTGTGCAGGGAGACCCAGCTGCAACCTTGGTCCACAAGCCCTGTCAGCAGAAGCATCAGTCTTTTCGAGATTGTCAAGGCCAGGAAGTTCAGAAGTGCCACCAGGGATGTGGGCTAGGGGGACAAAGTGAAAGGCTGCTCGCTTTCACCCAAAGCAGACTGCTGACCCAGCCACACAGAGGAGGAGCCTGGTTTACAAGGTAGATTTCCCAGTGATCTGACTACTAATGCTGAAGAATGCAACAGTAATCTTGCAGCCAAAGCCTTAAAGGCATAATGATATTCATATTCAGAGCAATGCCGGTGTAAGAATGACGTAAATCAAGCCCCTCAAACGGAAGCACCCTGTACGCCTTACCTTAATGCTGTATCAGTTAAGGTTTGGCTTCACCTCTGAAGGGTGAGAGGATTTTCATGTTTATTTTTATACTTATGTTTTGCACATGCTGTAGCAACAATGACTATATTTGATACCCCTACATAAACGCCATCTTTCTGAGCCCTCCTGGCTTCAGAGACGTCCTGCAGCAATGAGTTCCACAGGATCCACTGAGCCTCAGGATTTCTCTCTTTCTCTGTAACAGCGTGAGTTCACAAACAAGGAAAATTAAGTTGTGACTCCCCATTACGGTGGAACCCTTCGGGGACACACACCAGTCTTCCAGAGAGATCAATAAGGAAAATCCAGACCATTAGCGCCCCACAGAATCCCATAAAACCCTGCTGATCTGTACTGCGAGAGGCTGAGTAGCACGGGGAGGCTTGGTGGAATGGCAATAGGTTTTTGGCATCTGCATTGTGAAAGAGTCAAAAGAAATGTCTATCTGGCGTGTCAGCTACTTCCTGGGCATGCTGCTTCTCTGCAGCGACCGAAAGGCAGTTAATCCCTCAGTGGAAGCGGGATCAGCTTCCTTGCACCTACCCGGCAGTAAAAGCATGAGCCCAGGCACTTACCAAGCTGATGTAGTGTCATTTAATATACAGGACCTGGTTCACGTGCCCCTCTCGTACATAAATATGGCATTTCAGCTTTCAAGAAGATCGTGAGCACAGGATTTTGCCATCTTCTGATCGGGTTCTGCAGTAACTGCTACAGCTGGTTGGTTTGTACAAAGAGGTTTAAAAAATCCATGAAAGTTTTAGGTGTGCGGTCAGAAGGAGAGGGCTGCGTCCACATTTCAGGACTCACCACCACACACCTGGCTGCTGCATCTTCCTGCCTCACCTTCTCCAAGCAGCAGGCTCTCTGAGGAGGTGCTAAGCGCAAAAGGAGACTTCAAAAGAAATGAAAAGTTTTCTTTGTCCTCATAAGGAAACATTTAATGATCACCTTTACCCCTGCTTTCAACCTGGATGGCCTGTTCTTTATTCTCTGGGCTAGTGCTGAGGCTTTAGTGAGCAGCCTGATTAAAAACAAGTATCAGATGTTTGGAGATGGTGTGTAATACGACAACCAACGCTCCTGGTATCATGTGAGAAATATAATTAAAAAGATTGCTCTGTGACTATGCTCCTATCATTTCAAGCCCCACATTTTACAATTAAAGGCCATTTGTCTTTTAATGGCAAGCTAAATTCTGCTCTCTGCTTTGTCACTGTGAAATCAAAAGCAATTCCCTGTAAATTAACAGCACTATCCTGAATTTATGCTAGCAGATACTGAATTTGAATCTATATTCACTTTTCCCTCAGCTAGCACATAAATACTACTATATCCTCTCTCTTTTTTTTTTAAGCACACACAGATGAAGTAAATTAGAAAGAAGTGTCACAGGCAGGAACAATTGTCTCAGAACACAACTTGGGCTATTTCTGCCCGGGTCTTAACTTTCCAGATGCTCCCGGATTTTAAACCTAGAGCTTGAGCCGTGACAAACCTGTGCAAAGTCTGCCCACTTTCCCTGAGCTGCGACTCTCCGATCCACGTGCAAATGAGCTTTGAAATCACTCTCTGACCATTTGTTCTAACACCTCCACATCCTCCAGCCCCACACGTCCTGTGCATAAACGCCCTACTGTATCTTGAGCTTGTCTGTACTATAATAGGATGAAGACTTGGGGAGGAGGAACGCTGTCTAAAAGAGGTGCGTAACAAGGGAAAAAGTAGCTCTAACAGAGTAGCAACATCATAGGAACAGAGAGAGGCATTGTTGCAGGCCAAGTAATCCTGTGACACGCTACTGTCAGTCATAGCTTGACACCCTGCTGGGCCAGCAAGACATCAAAGCTCACCCCGTACCATCTTACATGCTCTTTATCGGCTAATCAGGCTATTCTTCCTGAAATAAAGCTCCGTTAAATCCCCTGCTCACAGGGGCATTCCCATCCTGTTGCCCATCTGCTGGTGAGGGTCAGCTGAAGCAGGAGGCAGATCAGTGCTCTGTCCCTGGTGGCTTCGCAAAGCGGGACAATGCTGTCTCCAACTTCTTATTTTAAAAACCCCTTCCCCTTGCCTTTCTTTTTTTTTTTTTTTCCCCCTCCCCAAATACATACATGTGCAAGAGATGTCACCAGCCTGGAACAATTACGTGGATTAGTGCTTTAATTGCATGGTTAACATTTGCTAATGGAGTTTGCGGCAACAATTACACGGAAAGCGTCACAACTGCTACCAGAAAAGAAGAAAGATCTTTCCTTCTTTGAATTATTGCAGTGATTTTACAGGCAAGCCAGAAGCTTGTAGTCTGCTGTTGTGCTATGGAAGACGTAATCTCAAAAGGGAGGACTATCTATCTTGTGGAAGCAACTTAGAGCACCCATGATCAGAGGTACTGAGCATCTTCAGCTCCATTTCAAGCAGAGGAGAGCATTTGGGGCTCTACTCCTCTGGATTTGTCAGGGAATCTCAGATTCCTGATGCAGGAAAGGAGCACCCAGGAGACTGGAACAAATGTAAGAGACGGGGGAGAAGAACTGGTATTTGTCAAGGCTTGGAGGGAAGGAAGAAACTATATTATGAGATAAAATAACACCCATAGTACCTCGCTCATAATAGGTAAGATGGTCAAATTCAAATTTGAGAAGTGAAAATACTCATTTCTCTGCTTTCTCTTGATGCATTTATCGCCCCATGCCATAAACCAACAGCAGGCAATTATGCACAAAGCCCTGTCTGAGAGCCTTTTTCCCCAGGCGGGGATGAGGGTGAAGAGTTGCTGCTGCAGTTATTCCTGAGATGGGGATCACAGTGCTGTGCAGGTCTGCGTGATTGGAAATGGGAATGGGAAAACCTGGCAGCTTCTACTGTGGAAGTGCTTGGCCACAACAGGACTGCTGCTGAAGCTCTCCAAGAAACCAAGACCCATGCAAGACCGAGAACCACTCCAATATACGGGAAGTCTCACGCTTCACTCTGGAACACTGCCTGTGCCCTTTCTTATCCTTCAAGGTAGCTCTGAAGTATAAATAAATAAAAATTAGGCTGTTTCTGCTTGTAGGAACTGGTGCGTTTCAAGTACACAGAAACTGGTAAAGGTGCAGCAAAACCCAGGCTGGTCTATGCAGGCGCTTCTCCACGCTTAACAGCTTACTTCAAAACCAGAGCATCTTATCAGAAGTCAAACTACAAAGTGAGCTACTTGTTTTTTCTTTTCCTTTTTTTCTTAACTGAATTCCCACTCAAATCTTCAACCAAGCTGGTTTAATAAATGTAATTTTTAGGCTCTCTAAAGCCGTTCA
Source organism: Oxyura jamaicensis (assembly GCF_011077185.1). Taxonomy (NCBI): domain Eukaryota; kingdom Metazoa; phylum Chordata; class Aves; order Anseriformes; family Anatidae; genus Oxyura; species Oxyura jamaicensis. Next base: position 7,260,265 of record NC_048909.1, read on the forward strand.
GGAAAAAAAGAAGAATTAAACAACAGCTCAGAGCAAAATGCAATCTAAGCCTGGCTCAACACGATTTAGGCTCTCAGGAACAATCACACGGAGCAACCACAAGAACCTTGGGGAGCAAAACGCACCACGGGTTGGCACGTGGCATCCCTTGGCTCGAGAATGTCAAGCTGGCCTACCTTTTTGGTCTCAGTTTGGTTTTCTTCTTTGAGCCAGCGGTTGGAAGAGCAGTCAGGTTCTGGGGGGCGTCTCTCAGGCCAAAGCTCTTGGCCATATGACCCAGGTGGATAGATTTGATGTGGAAGATATGCTTGAGGTTTCTGGGATAGGCAGCGTAGGCACAAAGGAAAGACTGCAGTGCTGGGGGAAAAAAAGGAAAAAAAAAGTGAATTCTGTTTGCTACTGCATCTTTATATATATACACTTAAAGATTCAGCTGTTCCAGCTGAAAGGACATTGGTCTCGTCCTCTGGGACACCTTCTGGTCAGCAGCTGGTGGATAAGGTTGGCATGTTAAAAATCTGTGAAGGTTGAACACAGTACTGGTACAATCCCGTAAGGAGAAGAAAGGTGGTGGAGAAGGGTTAGGAACTGAAACAATGCTACATGGAGTTGCGTTAGGTTCGCCTCTTGTAAGGATGCCCCTTCTGCCAGAAAGTGTGATACCTGCAGCACATCTCACGAGGAGTTGCTGACATCAAGTGGCAGCAGAAAGGGGGAGGGAGGGAATAGCGGGATACGGGGATGAAGAGAAGGAAATAGAAGCATGGAAGTGGCGTAGGAAGGCTCCTCTGATATTACAATCCCAGTAGTCCATGCATTTTTCACCAGTTACTAGATAGTCCCTTATAAATATCTGAGAGCCAGATGGATTTCCTGACTCATCATCACACTGAGAACAGAGCTCACCTTCTCAGAAGGGAAAAATAATAGAATAGTGTGCAAATTTCCTTTCACATCTTTATATTCCTGTAATGCCCTTCCCTCAGGGCTCATTGCTCTAAAGACAATCATCCACTAATACGAACGCTACCACTGCTCCTCCACGTACCCGTGACGTTAACTATACCCAGGTTGTCCTCCCTGCTACAGGGAATAGGGGGGACTTTTGGTGAGGAAACTTGACAGCTCAGAAAACGCCTCCCTTCAATCCCCCGACTGCTCCTCTGCTCGCTAAACCTCCCGTGCCCCCCCAGCCCTCACTCCAACCACCACCTTCATCTCTCTCTCCCTCTCAGCTCCTGACAGCAGCAAGCTCTAAACTCTAACCTCTCCTGCCCTTGCCTGTTGAGCCACCGGACCAGCAAGTTTGCCCACAGCTTATGTCTAATCTCTTGGCAGCAGCAGGAGATTGGAGTTTATGAACAGTAATAAAAATGTCATTTTAGCAGATCAGCTCCTGGAAGGACCCAGGGAATCCATCAAAGCTCTGTTTACTGAGTAAAGCGAACTCCTTTTCCCAATCGATGAGAAGAAAAGATTGAGTTTTTTTGCACCTTCTTCCCAATTTCACAACGTTACTCTTTTAGAGGCATCTGAACATCAAGAGACCTGTGTTTTCCCAAAAAGAGAATGCTAAATTCCAAACACCTAGTCTCACTGTCTCATCTGAAGGCCATCCCTCTGAGGGCTTATAAACCAGCTCAAATGCACTCAACAACCTCGTTCTGTTGCTTTTTTTTTGCATAAAGTTATTGGTCAAATTCACCTGCTATGAAAAGGTGTAACTCTTCAAAAGGAACAATATCAACCTGCTCTCGCTCCAAATCTGGTCCCATTGGAGCTAATATAGCTGTCTTTCTTGCAGCATTTGAAATGTTTGATACTAAAGATCCTGTTATTATGAAGGCTGAGCTCACCTCCCACGGTTCTTCAGATAGCAAAGGCTGCTGGAACTAACTCCCCAGATCAGAGTTAGAGAATCGAAGTGTCAGAGGGCCCCCTTCCCAACGTCCTGACAGAAAGCTGCCAGATCCAGCCCTGAGTCAGAGCCTGCAAAACCAGGGAGAGCTGCGAGGGACTATTCCAAAACTGAGCTAACAGCCCTGCCGTACCAGCAGGTCGAAACCTCAGCTCATGTAACTGTCTTAACTCTGAGGAGTTCAGAGCTGCTGACGTTCATCACAGCACTCAGGAAATCTAAATTAAGACCTTTGGGGTGGGATTCTTTTTTTTAAAAATCCTTAGTCTCAGGTCTTTAGACCTTTCATTGCTGTCAGGGCCATGTTTTCCAGCTTTTACGTGCAATTATAGTGGCCAGATATTGAAAGCTTTTTTTAAAAAAATAAAAATTGAAGTTGACTTCCTCGATAATTTTGTGATCAAGGACATAAGAGCTTCAGACAACAACTCAAAAAGACCGGTGACAGTGTTGGTTGGGCCAAAATGCACAGAAAGGCGACATCACCTTAAAGCCACAAGAGAAGCTGCTTGAGCTGTTACAGCTTTTGTACACCAACACGAGTCTAATGCACGCTGGCCTGGGGAGATTCAGATCTGCGCTGATGTACGAGTGGATTCAGGACTGCCCACGTGCAGCCCCACTTTCCTAGTGGAATTGTGGAAAAACAAAGGAAAAAAACAGAGCTACACCTGATGGGGGTTTGATAGGTTGGTTTGGGGGGGATAAAAGGGTACCGAGGTATGAGACAGGTGCCATAACCTGTTCGCCACGCTGGCAGCCAGCTCTCAGAGCAGGCCCCGCAGCACAGCCCCAGCCGCACGGCCAGATAAGCTGCTGGGGGCATTCTGCCAGCGTTGAGAGCTCAAGGGAATGGGAAGAAGAATGCACCAAAACGACCCCCAATACAAGCATCCTGCTGCAGCAGTGGGCTCCTCTAACTCTGCTGTCCCTTACCACACTAGGGGTGAGGCAAATTGCTCAACTATTGCCATAAAATAGTGAAACGCAGAGGACAAATGCAGGGTTTGCTTCCCTCCCCTTTCTGTAACCACAATGGCACGGAGGAGCAGAAGACAACTGCCTGAGCTCTACCTGCCACTGCAGCTCCAAAGCAGAGCACTTGGATGCAACCCTTCAGCTGCGAGGCCTCCGTTTCCCAAAAGGGGCTCCCCTCTTCGTGAGATTTGTCCTTCAGGCAGCAGGGCTCAGCCCCAGCCCTCCTCCCGCGCTCTCTCACCGTCGGTCAGTCAATCAAGTTTGAAGGGCAGCACCTTCCCTGAACTACTTGATTTGAGTTTGGAAAATACGGGACCGAGAGGCAGAAGGGATGAGTGGGCAGAGAGCCACTCGCCTTCTCAAAGCGGGCTGCAATCAAAACATTGCTTATTAACATTGACTAGGTCAGAAAATGGGGAAAAAGGGAAAAAGAGAGAGAAACAAATGCATCGCTGGCACGGTTTCCAATTGATTGTCTGCCATGAAAGCAAAAGCCAGCTGCCATGTTAATTATTCATGATGCCTGGCGCAGAGGGGAGGAAGAGGGGGTTTATGGAAGCCACTCAGCAGTGGAAAATTTGCATATGTAGATAGCGGAATAGGAGAAAGAGGTGGAGTACTCCTGCACAAGATAAATGGGATGCACAACGTGGCAAATTTCCTGACAAATGTTCTGCACTTCTTGTTTGCAGCTAAAAAAGTTATTAGTGCTGAAGTCAGCAACAAGTGTGTGTGGAGCTCGCGTGCATGAGCTGCATGAAGAGACCACAGAGGATTTCTGAGCGGGACCCAAGCCATGCAGTTGTTCCTTCTCCCCGTCACAGTCATTTCAGGTTAGAAGTTCGCATGGGGATGAGGAGTCCCAGTGGAGCGTGTGGAAGCTCATCCACGCAGAAGCAAGGATTTGACCATATTAAGAACATGTTTTAAGATCATGGACTTACAAGGGCACCTAGGAAAAGTAATACACCAGTCAAGTAGCACAACGCACCCGAAAATGGGTGCATGCAAGCTTCTTAAGTGGTGAGTCTCTAACAATTTCATTGCAGGAGAAAAGTATTTTAAAACTCCAAGGAAAAATCAACACAACCATTGTGGGGTGGTGGTGGGGTGGTGGTGATAAACAGTGCAGTGACATGTCATGGAGAGGTAGGGCAAAGCATGAAAAAGCATTTCAAAGACCTTTCCCACCAACATGGCCACGTAACTTTAACAGCACGCAGAATAATTTGGGGTAAGCAGGTAGTTACAGCTCAAGCTGTAGTCTTTCTGCAACGTCGCCACCTAAGTCAGGAAAAAAAAACACCTTTGACCTCTTTTAACAGATTTAATCACTTCTCTTGATTCAAATGATTTTAATGCTGAATGTAAAGTCTACCCTGAGAACAGCCTTCCCTTATCCAGTTTATATGATGACATTGTACAGCTCAAAGGCCAGCTTCCCCATTTGGTTTTGGCCACTCAGTATGTGATTTATGCAGTGCAGTATGTATGGATGCTTGTGCCACAGCTGTATGCAAACACACAGAGCAGGTACAAATATCTCCTATCTTATCAGGACATCTCTCATCCAAACCTGATTGGAAACTCTGCAGCTGACATCAACAGGACATGTACACAATCTACGACAGCAGGATTTGACTCAGATCAAAGACACAAAAGAGGTGAAAAAGAAAATGATCGGGAAGAGAGACACATGACAGGTGGAGACTTGGAGAAAAGGAAAGGCTCTAGTCCTATATGTTCTGAGCAAGCGTGGTTCAGCTCCTTGCATGAAGAGTTTGCATGTTGTGGACTTGTCTCACTATCTAACGAACAAATTCCAACTAATTGTCAAGGAGCTTTGGGGCCTGACTTCCAGCACCAGCTTTACAACAGCTATTTAGTTTACAGGCGCACCCAGATCAGCCCCATGGGGCAGCAGAATCGTACCTTGCAGAGGGGTACCTACACTGCACCATCCCTTAGGTTCCTCTCAGGAGAGTGCTTAGTGTTTATTTTCCTACCACATCCCTGTCAAGTTTTCCACCTTTTCCCCCAAATCCACCTCTCTGGCTTTTTCAAACTGAGAAGAAGGAGGGAAAAGCTTCTTGGACTGCTCAGTGACAATGTCTGTGTGTCCTGCCTGGCAAGGAGAGAGACACAACCCCAGATTTGTTCCTGGGTACAATTATTATTAAATCCACCCTAGTTTTTCTTCTTCCTGCCTGCCTTTCTGAGTAGTTGTGCCCCCTCTCATTTCTCCCATCCCACACAACAACCTCCAGCCTAAGAGCCTTGCCTGTTAAGAGCTGCTCCCAAGACGTCCCGCCTCACAGGCTTCAAATTCACCTCTGGTGTGAACTGAAAGCACCCGGTGGGTGTTGCGCCAGGCTGCGGTTAGGCAGGTCACCCATGACCTTCCCAGAGTAACACGCCATCTATTTGCTCTTGTGATTGGGTCAGAGTCCTTGGATGTGAATCCTACTGAAAGTCGAGATTAAACCTCATTTGCACTTAATACGGGGATGCAAGAAATTAACATTTAATATCATCACAAAGCCTTCTGGGCCCATCTCAACCCCTCTGTGGAGCCCGATGTACCCAAAATGTTTCTTCCAGGCCTTTTCCCTGAAGCATTTCCCCTGAAGAAAACGGGTTATAAATGAGCCGTTTGGGAACAAGCTGAAAAGAAACACACTGACCTTTTTTTGCCCACCGGACGGTCACCTCACTGGAGTGAACGTAATTTTCAAATTTTGTCTGCAAGACCGTGGCCCGCTCCCGCACTTCCTGAGGGTCCGTACCGCAGGATTTCTACAAGGGCGGTGGGAGGATTAGAGGAAAGAGAGAATTTGAGTCAGGAATAATGAAGCAGTTTACAATAGATTTAATAACAGTAAAATCACACAGTAACCACCCAGGGGCCAACAAAGGTAATCCTCTCAATATTACTAGAGAAAAAAAATATAGATAAAGACGTTAAAGTCAAAGCAGCCAGTAAGCACTCCATGGTGAGGAGAGCAAATCAGTTTTAATTTTGTGTTTTCTAACATCTATCACGTATCATTTTCCCCTCGCTTTTTTTTTTTCTCTCCTCCTCAGATTCAACAGGCCAGATAGCAGTGCTTATTTCCCCTGCAGCTGTTTGGAATTACTCTCCCCAGACTCTACACGGACTCCGCTGGGCCCAGGTTCTTTATCAGGAGTCAGACCGATGTTGCAGCTTCCCCTGAGCAGTTCCCCATAGCGCCTGGCCTCTTCTTGGCACTCATGGGGCAGGAGATGTGCGTTCATCTCCACACCCCAGAGAATGGACCAAAAATTCAGCACCTGTGAACCGAGCCAACTAAAATGAGCCTCTCACTACTGATGTCTACATGAAGTTTGCTCCCTGTCAGTACATCATATGTAACTGTAGCTGCTGGTGGTTCCTCCAGAGTAAGACAAGGCCCTTGCACCAAAGACACGACAGAAGAAATTTCCTTGAGCTGAAGAGGCAATTTTCCCTGTGCTCAAGCTTTTCCATGATCAGGCTGTAGGATCCAGTGCGGGAAATGGAAGGCAATCGTTACTGGGAGCAAGCTGTTACTGGGAGGAGAAAAGAGGCTGGCTCTCCTCAAGTACCAAGGCAGATAGAGGAAATGTGGACAAGAAAACAGATCTGATGGCAAGTTGACAGCAAAGTGCAAAGCCAAGCATCCATGGATACGAAACTCTCCCAAGAAAGGACCACAGATCTCAAAAGCCACTCAGACAGGAACCAGCACCCAAGGCTAAGAGCGCCAGATCCAAGGCAGCAATTTGTTACTGGTCAACCCCTCGTCTTCCTGCCCAGGGCTGACTGCAAACAAACACCCACCTCTCACTACCCTGCAACTAGGCCTGCGCCACCACAACAGTCCTGTTGGTCCTCCCCAGGAGATTTGCATGCTAATGCTGCCCAACCCTCCCTCCTTCATGGCTGCAAGCATCCCCTCTGCCCCGCTGCTGTCCAGGGGAACCACGTCACGTCGACCCTGGGAACCCCGGTGATGCTGCTGACACCCCCACAAAACGTTCTGCTGATCCAGATCTGCCCCTCTGCATCCTAACAGCAAATCCAGCGCCAGCAAGACCCCAGATGCAGGCGCAGCCCCTGCACAGCGCCCTCTTTGGAACTCAGGATCCCACAGCTATCCTGCAGCAAACAAACACACACGGGAACTGGACGTCCTGCTCACCCGCTGCCTGGACTGTCTGTCTGCATCTCCAACAAAGACAACGTTGGTGTTTTAAGGCTACCCGGGGCATCTCCCAGATTCCCGGGCTCTGCTATCCATCTCCCGGTGCACTCCAGAGACTGACAGCACACCCGTTCCAGAGCTGTCTCTTAGTTTGACTTCATGTGCGCCTATTAATCAGCTGAGACAGTCTCCAGTCGAGGGGCCTCTGTAAAGGTTTAATAAACTACAAGTGGTGCTGCCTCCCTGAAGTGGACACTCGGCGCTGTGACTAACAAGTTTCCATTGACGTGAAACATAAAACTTTCTCCCACCCCGCCCGCTCCTCCTAGTCCCCATCACTTTTCTTTTGTTAAGCCTCCTGGCAGCACAAAGTGTCACCTTCCCAGCGTTTTTTAATATGAATGTGAAATTAGTGAGGTTTGCCCTTTCCCCTGGCGGACAGAATCCTCTGTTATTAAAAAGTAAAGCACTTTAATAATGAAAACTTTTTCTCTTTTTCCTGTGTTTTAACTGTTTAAAATTAATGAGAAGGGCATAACGGTTGTCAAAGCGATATTGAAAGCCGGGTAGCCAGGACCGAATAAGCACGAAAATCCCTCCAGAGTGTTAAATAAACAGTGCTTCAGCCCCCTCTGAATCCCTCTGTTGGTTATTGTATACATTCTGTAACAGCACTCAGAATAGATCTGAGCACCGGGGAGGCAGAAAGGTTTCAGAATTCCAATAAAGGCCTCAAATTAAAGACAGCCTGGTGCGAATTCCAGGAGAAAATTAAAGAGACCTCAAGCTTAAGTGACAGGTGACTTGCTTCTGTGTCACAACTGTCAGGGGATTTAGTGATAATATGGCAATATATTACAAAGGACTTTTCTTATTCCCCCCTTTAGGTTTCAAAATGAGGCATCTCTTCTTCCTGGTGCTGGGGGAAAAAAAAAAAAAAGTAAGACAAAAATGAGGGATAAAAAACTAGGTGCATAATTTCCAAAGTGTGAGGTCAGTCCGAGAGAAATAAATGAAAAAAAGCAAATGGCAGGGAACATAATGTACTCAGAAAACAGCTTCTCCCCTCCTCCCGTCTCCACCTTGTCTTTTATCCCCTTCAGCCTCTTGAGACAGATCTCATTTTAAAATTGCCCCCTAATGGGCATGAAAAAAAAAATAAAAACCTGTGTTTGATTCCTGCCTTCCAGGGAGGTTCATCTTTAAATAAAAATAAAAATCTAAATTTAAAACCGACTCAGAGCCAAACTTTAAAAACAAAACCAGCACACCATGCGAGTATCTGGGCAGATCCAATACAGGAGGTGCTACTGGAAGTGTACTGGAAGCCATCCTGCGTGCTTTACTCACGCAAGCCAGCTTTAATCCTGCTTGCATCCTGGTCCGGATGAACAGGACAATTAATCGGAGACCCTTCCACATTTTTCCAAGGCCCAAAAGATAAAAGCCTACCCCAGAGGCTTGCTTGATCTACGCTCCACCCAGATGAATGTTGTATCTGTTAGGTAACAAGCACTGCTGCCATTATGGAGAAACAGTGCGACAGAAGAGCTTTTTCTACCCCGTATTTGCTTAAAATAAGAGCCTGTTCTGGCAGATCCCCAACCACCAGTATAATCTGTGATCACTAACAATACCGATAACCTAGAAGAAGAGACGGGCCTGGCTGCAATGTGACTTCACTGGTTCAAGACACCAGAGGACCTCCCACCAACCACACTAGGAGAAACCACGCTTACCTCGTTCAGAAGAAACTTGGGATTATAAAGACTGCAGCTTTTAGGTTTGGGAGGCTGGGGTAAGTACTGAAAGTCTCTGATTTCATGAAGAGAGTATGTTAATGGGAAAAAGGATGGAAACACAATAAAACTAGACTGAGGTAGAGGAGTTCTTTCCTAAAGCAGGGAAAAAAAGCCAAAAGCACAGGCTCTAACATCTCCTGCTTCCATTATACTTCAAAACAAAATGAAGGATTTTGTTTTAATAACAACTTTTTACTAACCTCCACACACCTTCTCTAGAACTCGCCAAGTCCCCCTGCCCCCCTCCATAAAAGTTGAAAGATCAAATTTATTCTCTTTGTAGGCAGGTGAACATTCACACACCCAGACATAGCCACATATATATTTTATACGCCTAAATATAAAATATACATTTTACAGGCACTTCAGCTTGCTCCCTGGCTGCACACAGAAGCCCAAAAAATGCATGTTCCAACGGGGTGCTTATAATGGACTGCAGTTGAGGCAACGAGAACCGAAGAGCATTATAATGAGGTTCCTGTGTGCACCACCATAATATATACATGACTCAACGCACCGAGAGCTGATAAGCAAAGCTAACTCGCTCTCGAACGGCAACATCACAAACGGATCGGGTTCAGCTCCTCGTAACAACAAGTCCTCAATCACTCTCTGTCCTACGCAGTGTCCGTTGCGTTCTCAGCTTATTCCACTGGCTTTACAGCAAACTTAGGGAATTTAATAGAGATTAACCTCCCCTAAAACTCATAAACACGTCCCTGCAGCATCTGAGGAAGCATTACAGACCACTTACAGAGCCTCTGATGGCAATAAAATACAAATCTAACTAATTGAATGAATTCTTGATTGCATTTAAATATTTTTCAAGTCATTCCTGAAGATACCTATTTGATATTGACAGGCCTATGGTAGCTTCATCGCCATTATATAGATTTTTTTTCCAGAAAGAGAAACTCTATTTCTCAGTCTCAATTCTTTAAGATTCTGAGTCACATAAAAATAGGTAATTTTGTATTTCCAAGTCCCCGCAGCAGATTCAGACTATCCTACAGACAGAGTGGATGTACCTCAGCTCCAGTGAAGTCAACAGCAAAATTCCGCTCACTTTGAAGGCAGAGGGAATACAGGAGTTCAATCCCACCTCTGACTGCAAGTGAAAGGAACCAGCTCCTTCTGTACAGGTGCTCACGTACAGCAGCTGGCATGGCAGGGCATGCTTAGGCAGCACTGCCCAGCAAAAGAAATGAGAGTAACGGCTCCTTTTCATATTGGGGTTGTTTTTTGCTTGTTCATGTTTTTTTGTTGTTGTTGTTTTGAGTAAAGTAAGAAAGGTAGAATACGAGTATTTAGATCAGAAGTGTTCTCCATTTAAATGTGCAGAGCATTTTACAATTTGAAGGCACGGTAGAAATACCAAGCTCATCGGTCCCGGTAGCAAACAGGTTTGCTAGCTTTATATTGCTGATCCAAAGGCAAGGATACAAAGGCACTGAGATGTTTAGGTGAGAATTTTGGAAATGGATCAATCGTTTTGTACCTCCTCAAGTACTGAGCTGTGACGTTCAGCAACATTCAGCATGCAGTTTGTCCTGCCGCTTTCAAAAACCAAATTGTCATTTTCCAGAGAAGAAGGGGAAAAAATAAAAATACCAAACCACGTTCTCTATTTTGCTCACTTCCTGTGAAATTACACTTCTCGAGCCTGTAACAGGCCTGTAACAGGTACCATTCTGTCCCATGTCAGTAACAAACCTAACGTGTATAACTTCGTAGATGTAATTGTTAAAAAACTCTCCAAAGGAAACTCAGTTACCTGCCTACAAGCACACTCGGGAGAAAAGGAAAGTATTTATTCACAAAAAAAGCTATTTAAAATAACTTCTGCATGAAAACAGCATAACTGCACTTTTGCATATTTGCTAAAAAAGCTAAGAGGCTGTATCCTAAACACGTTCCAAACATTTAAAATAAAAGCATTGCAGGCCGATTTCAGTGAAAAACAACAACAGTATTTTAATGCAGAAAACCCAAGGAGAACAGAAACACTGGGAAAAAAATAAAGCTTTTGCAGCTAGAAACCTTTGCTTTCTGCTAAAAATACTTGCTGAAGAATTAGAAGGAACTGCTTTTGGGGGGCAGCAGTTTAAAGATTGGGCGAACGAAAATTGCAGCAATTCCAAATCAGCAGAATAACTCACCTTGCCTCTTGGTCTGGGCAACTTGAAGCGATCGTCCTTCATCAGGCTGGACAACACCTTCTCCATCTTCATCTCTGAGACACTGAAGCAACAAAGAAAAAAAATGACAATGATTTCTTCTACTTTTTAAAACATAGCACGTAACAAACTGCAGGCTGATAATGGATTGCAAGAAGATTGAGATTTACATGTTCAACTTAAGCATTTATCCCTGAAATACATGAGGTCCTAGCGACTCGCCCAGCAACTCCAAGAATGTAATCAATACGAAATCTCAGCTCCAGGTGAACTGGTGCTTTCACTGGAACAGAGACAACATTTTACCAACAATCTTGTCGCCATTATTAGTCACCAACAAACAATCTGGTTCCAACAGGGCATCAAAATAGCTGAGGGTGGCATACAAATAAAAACAGTCCACTAAAAGGCTCCTTGGTTCTCAACCAGCATAGTTAACTACTGAAAAATTCCAGGCCTTTAATTAGATTTCTGCTGTTTCCATAATTTCTCTTTCCTCGCATTGAAAAGCACCAAGACAATCGGGAAACATTTAATTTTCTTTTCCTAGTTTTGCAGTAAAAGAAACTCAGTATAGAGTTCAAGCAGCTCATAACATTAATGCTTCACATAGATTTACTTCATAACTAGAAATAATAAGATCTGTAACCTCCACTTTGAACCCAAAGGGCGTCAAACATTGCCCATTAGATGCTACGGGCAGGGAGCAGATGATGCCTGCATTTTGCTGCTTGTGCAAGCGTGAGAAAGAGCCTGACTTGAGACCTGCACATACAGGCTAGGAAGATGTGCTGCTCTCACTTTGCTGTGTTCTCAGCTCTGCCAGAACAAGTTTACTTTTCTGCTTCTCCTATGTCTCGTCTCCCCTGATTTAGCCCCTGGATTCTCTTAAAGATCAGAGACGTTGCTCAACCCTCACCCGAAGGAACAGTGTTTTGATGTTTACACGCAGTATTTTCCACCCACGTTAGTGGCCATGCTCACAAAGCTGAAGACCTTGAACTAAAGCTGTGTAAAGACACAGTTCCTTCCTCTCACGCTGACTCAGAGGGGAACAACAGGATCCCAAGGAACTTTTCCTATGAAGCCAACTCTCACAGCTTCCTTCCAGCTGGTCGCATCATACCTCTCCCACACCATTTTACATCATCCCAACCTTTTGCTACATTGCTTGGGTCAGGGCTCAGAAACACAGTTTCTGACGGACATGCTCTCCCACTCATTTATAGCTTCAAAAGCCACCTCTGATGCCAAGTAAGTGGTTTGATTTCCTTCCCCATTCTGAGAACTCACCTTCTCTCTCCTCTAAAGTGCAAAGCCAAAGCCCTGCCATTAGGGACCCAACACATTTCATTTATTTATTTATTTTTTGAACACAGGCGACTCATTCAGCTGTCCTAGCCAGGTTTCACACTGGGCATTTATTTTCATTCTGTCGACTCACATTCTTCCTGTAGATTCAACCAGATGATTTATTCTCCAGTCCAGCTCGCAGAACACTGCTGGGTACTGTTGTGGCCCAGATACCACAAACGCCTAAGAACCTGCTTCATTTTAAAGCATGTCAGCGGTCCCGTTTAGAGATGCTTCTACACGAGACTAGATATTCTTTGTCCTCTTTAACACTGTCTTGTGGGGCACACACACGCCAGGTGACACAGCACAGGAACAGCTGTGCAGCTTCAGGCAATTAATATTACAGCTGCATCCAAACTGGGTCCCATTTCCAAGGGAATTACTCAGACAATAAAAGCTAAAGTTTGTGAGCCCAAATTTTCAAGTTGCTGCATTTCAGCAATGGGCAAAGGTCACATCTAGAAAAGAGATTCTTTTCTTTTTTATACCAGAAGGAATTATAAATACTGCACAGAAACCGAGGCGTTCATTTGGGTTTACAGCAGTTTAAGGAAGAGGTAAATCTTGGGGGCCTAACAGCTCTCATACGGTCAGACAGGTGTACGTGGCTTCTGAAAGGAGGCACTGATGATTTTCTGCGAAGTATAGGAAGGGATTGTAACAAGGATCTCCCCTTCCTCTTCACTCAGAGATCACAAAACCCCTGACCAGGAGGAACAGGTAATTCTTCACCATGCTCTTCATTACAGGATACTGTGATCCTGGCCTGTTCCCCACCCCTTCCCAGATTAAGCGACGAATACCTTTTTTTCCCTGCAAGCTGCATTTTCAGCCTCAGCCAGTTCATCCCAACACAAGGAAAGGAAGAGATGGTCCAGAGAAACGGTCACACAGCCTGGAAGGGAAAGGCCGGGGTGGCCAAGAGATACCCTACGTGGGAGAGGAGCCCCATCTTTGTGCAGCTGGGACTCGACAGAGCAGATTCCTCCACTGAGGCTGCCGAGAAAGGCGGAGGAGCGATGGGGGAGAAAGGGAAACGGAGCATAAAAAGACAACCGAGGGTCTCTCCGTTTGTTTTTTGAAAAGTATAACAGCAAATTAAAACATAAATGGCAACCGCTTAAGCGAGCGGAGAAGCGTACCTCCCCTTCCCCCGAAAGGTTGCTCTGACACAGCGCTGAATGAAAACGTCAACCCCCTGACATTGATTTGTCTGATATGTCACCCCCTCGCCGATCCTCCCCTCTCCTGGCGCGCCGCCAGCTCGCAGCCTAACAGATCTGTGAACCTGGTTCGCAGCAGGGAGCATCAGGCGAGGGGAGCGGGCGAAGGGGGGGGGAGGAAGGGAGAGAAATGACTCGTGCCTTCACGGTGATGCGTTTTCCTTTATAAATTAGTGAGGCCGCCGTTAGGAGATAAAGAAATTATCTGATAGCTGTCGAGGCAGGCGCTGCTAGATTGCAGTTGAAGGAACTAAAAGAGACATAAGCAAAAAGAGGAAAAAAAAAGTAAATCTTGCTGACTTTCTACTGCTTCTCGCCTTCTGCCTTTGAAGGAAAATCTGTTAGTTATGCTTAGAGGCGAGACAGAACATTTTGGAGTCTAACCTTTAAAAAAAAAGAGGGGGGGGAAATGCACACTAAACATCAGCGTGCGTGTGCGTGTACATACGCGTTTACAGTTGGGTAGAGGAGCCACAACTTCAAGCCACACAAAGATTGAAAAGAAAGTTGCAGAGAGGCACGCAGCTTTCTTGAGACCCATCGGGAATTACTGATCTCAGCGGAGCCAAAGTGAGATCGCTTTGGCAAAGGCTAATGCTGCTTTTCCACAGTGGAAGCCAAGGAGAGGCTTCAGGTACCGGTGAAAATTAATTGCGAGCGATTTCCAATTTCAAAGGCAGTCATCCCTAATTCCGAAGTGGATTTTCATCCAGGAACAAAGCCACGTCTGCTCTCATTACTTCCAACTCTCAACATTTCTGGACTTACTCCCAAGCATGCTGGGGTGGGTGGAGGGGTTTAAGAAAAAACTCTGGGTCTGATCCTCATCCACTGTAAATCAGTGTGGCACTGAAACTACTCATTTACACCCACCGAAGGCAACGAGGACCTGTCTCATGCTTTGTCTTCTTAGAAATACATATTTTATGAAGTATTTACATTTCAATAAACCCAGCAGGAATTTCATTTAAAGAAAAAAAAAAATTAAAGGACAATTCACAACACACTCATCTCCAGTAAGAAACAACAGACTTCAAATTGAAGCGAAGAATTAAAACAAAATGCTAAGTCCGGTAACTTGCGCAGTCCAAATCAAAAGCTGCCCAGACTTGGGATAAAGAAACAAAAATTAAAGTGCTTAAGGGGATCGGAGAGCGTCCGACACACGCTGTCTCTCATCATCGCACTGAATTAGATTGTCAGGATTATCACTGTAATGCTCTGTTTATGAAGGGTAACGGCAATTTGTGCTGATGGCACTTGCTGCCTTTAGCTTCAAGCTGCCTTCCTGCATCTTCTCTGTAATTCATCAGCTCTCTCTTCTGTTCCGCTGCCCCTTCTCACACCATGTAGGAAGAGCAGAGGACACATGACTGCAAGCAGGCCGAATCGCCCACCCATGCCAATTAGACGCTCATTTCCTTCCATCTGAAGACAGGGGTCAAAGGAGGAAAATTACACGCCTTTTTTGGGAAGTCCCTTCTCTCCGGGGCAGCGCGTTTTATGAAGAACATAAAACAAACAAACAAGAAAAGACGGTCCCCAGAGTTGTTTGGCTGGAGTGATTTGAGAAGTAGGGAAAAAATATCCACATAAACCTCCCTCCGCACACTGAGCGCTGTCTTCTCCAGATGCCTGACGAACAGCGGCTGGCTCAACAACAGGTCTCCTTAGCAGGTATAATTACCAGCGTGGGTGACTGACACTGCTCCTTAAACTTGTTAAAAAAACCAACACAATCGGATAAAAGCATTAACATTTAAAACTGGGGGGAAAAAAAAAAGGAGGGAAATTTCCCTCTCCTTTCTCCAACCCTTCCCCAAATGCTATGAAACAGAAAAATAAAACTTTCTAGTTGGAACTAAAAATTCACAATTATGTGGGATTTCACCTTTAAATGTCAGTGCTGTTTGTTACATGAAAAAAAACCCTGTCAGCTTAGCCTTCCATGTCTTGCTGGTGTCTGCTTAATAGATAGTTACCTGGGATGATGGATGGCTCTTTGTTAGACCACTAAATGGCTCACAGCCTAGAATAAGCCCGTATTTACTGCCAACATTTGTTTGTTTCAGGGATGCAAAACCAAATACAGCTCCAAGCAGCTCCACCCGACATAAACACGAGAAATAAAAGAGAACTAATTTGTGCACGAGTTTACAGGGCTCCATCAACACCAGTACAACACTAAAAGGACTCCGCTCGGCTGCTGTTCTGAAATGCCAAGAGACAGCAAAGCAGGGAGCAAGGGGAGTCACGTATCTCCAGCTGACTGCTGAGGAGGTTTGGGACCTGAGAGTGCTCCTGAATAGCAATGCTGAGGGTTTTTTTTCCCCCCACAAAGGAAGCAGAGCTGACTGCACTTTGGGCTGGCCCTTCACCAGCCTGGCTCCTTGCTGCCTTGTCCCCTGTCCTAGCTACAGCCGGTGTAAGAGAAGCTTTCTCAGCTAGCCAGGAAATGTCCCCTGGTTCTGGTCTTTTGAGTCCACTGCCCTCTTTGCCTTCCAGGACCACACTGAGCACTCACCACTTGCAAAAGCCTCTACTATTTCTGTCACAAGCCACTTACACAACATATCTGGGCCAATTACCTGCCAGATATGACCCACAGCTCCCCAGCTATTTCTCCGCCGGATCTCTCCTGAAGCGAAAGCACAATCTCTGACAATATGGTGCTATGCAGGCAGATGGCCAGTTAGCATCTGACAGGCTCATTTGACTTGTGATCTCCGCATAGCCACGACTTGAACCCAGGGCCACGGAGATAACAGCCGAGTGCAAAGGATCTCGGACTGTCGTCTCCTCTCTGCCCCTCGCCACACACACTCGCTTGCACGCAATCTGTCAGGCTGATGATATTTCGCACACTTTCCCCCCTCTCCTTTTGCTAGTCTGGGGCTGGTCCTGGATCACAAGAATTAATAAACTCTTATTAAAACCTGCACGAGCTACGGTCCCGCTGAAAGTGCCACGGAAGGTTAATTAGCAAGGATGAGCTGAAACTTTTGTTCGCGTTTCTGACTCACTTAATCTTGTGAGAAGCCAGCAAGCTGACATATTCTGCCTCCGAAGGCGCCAGGACAAGCAGGCTGTTCCCGTGACAGCCAATCCGAGCCGTCCTCCCGATCCGGTGGATGTATTCCGCAGGTGAAGCCGGAGCGTTATACTTCAAAAAGGGAACACGAGAAGGGAGAGGAGGAATTAACAGAACACAGCGTGTTAATTATAAACGAGACGTTCCGCCTGCTCATCTGAAACAAAGGGGATCTCGGCAAAACCCACACGCTGCACTTGCCTCGGAATCAGTCTGTTTAGAAAGAGCCCGTCGGACTCATCCCTGTAACCATCACTCAACCCCCTCAGCCACAGCAGTTTTTTGACATGTGAATGTGACACATTGGCCAACTTTCAGATAATAGGACAGTTTTCCCCATCTCGGTGTCTCTCTTTGCCTTTTACATTTTATTTCTATACAGGCACGTCAGGAACCTGTTTGCTTCCCTCAAAAAAAAAAAAAAATAAATAAATAAATAAAAAAGAAGCACAAAAACCTCAAACCAAACAACCCTCAGCAGTGCCCGTACGGAGCGAGAAGCTGCCTGCTCTGCATCCGGGAGAAAAGCCGTGAAATAAAACATGACAAATTGAAATGTGGAGTTGGGCTAAATTGCTTTGTTTGAATTAAACCAAATCGTAGGTTACTGGATACATTACTGGATAGAGGAAAGCTGAGAGAGGTGGGGGACTAAGTCCTTTAGGCAGCCTGATATAGGCAGCAGTGGTCTTTCCACCCTTAACTGCGAGGCGCTATTGAAGCATTGCTTAAAGCTCCGTCCCACCCCAAATAGCGGTGCCCCTCGTTTACTTCTCTGGGGATCAAAAATGCCCAGCCATTTGCAAGATCTGAGGAAGGGTGACCTGTTTCCCTCCCTTTAGCCTTCCCCCCTTCTCCCCCCACCCCTCTTTCCTGGAAAAATGAACATGCACAGAGATACTGCTTAGAAATGAGCCCTCAGCAGTTTAACTGGAAAAAAACCAACAACCAAAGCCCACTCTAGTGTTTATACCTGTGCCCTCTGGCAAAGTTTCTACTGGCTAGAGGTGTGAGTAAGATGCTGTGAGCAATCTAATTGCTCCCTGCAGGTCCTTGCTCTTGGACACAGCTCTCAGGACAGCTGAGATTTCGCCTTCTGGACACACAGAAGTCTCCCAGGGCTTGAGGTAATTTGCACTGCGTTCTAACACTGGCAACTGTATCTTTGGTAAATTATATTAATATACAGGGCTGGGAATTAAAGACTTCACTTCCCCAGCCTTCTCTGACCAGCTAGCTGCTACAAAATCTTTCCTTTTTAAAAACCACAAAGTTAAAATAAAATTTGTTACCTGAAGGGATGAGATAGAAATTAAAAGGCTGTTTTGTTGAGGCTCTGTGCACTGTTCTTTTTACCCAGGTGTCACTTGATAGAGGAGAATCTCTAGATCAGTTTTCCTGAATTCAACTAACCTTTCTTTTAATTATACATCTTTTACAAAAATGAAATCTGCTTCATGCCCCCAGCTTCCTCTTTGAAATGTCAGGCTGCTATCTTTAAGGTTCAGTCCAGCTCCCTTAGTTTTTTTTTCTCACCGAGAGTATTTCTGTCAGCAGCAATGCCGTGATCGTGGGGCTTTTTGTTTGTTTGTTTGGTGGTGGTTGTTGTCTTAAAGGGAAAAATCTGAACTATGCAGTTCTACTGAAAGCTGAATGCTTACAGCTACCCACTCCCAGTCCCAACCCAGCAAAACCTAACTCGAAACATTCAGGTCACTGCACAGACAGCATCGGGCTACTCAACGTTTAACATTAGGACTGCACTAAAACTCCTTGTGGAACTGTCTCCCCACCAATCTCAGAAAATCAGAAACACCGAACTGCAAAAGAGACGGCCAATACTTCGCAGAATTTAGCTTCCTGTGAGGGGAAGCAGGAGGTGTTTCCTCCCGGCCAGCAGAATGTTACACTGCTGACGATACTCAAGTTATCGAGAAGGAAAGAAGACTGTCAGCCTTGACTCCTGGTCCTGTAGTCAGGAACACGCGGGTCTCTCACACCTGTAGGCACCAGCACAAAGACAAGCAAAACTGCAGGAAGAGGATGTGGACTGCAAGGGGATTTCATCCGAGCAAGGCTGCACTTAATCCACACGTACACATACATAAACACGGCAAACCTACCTGCACGATCCATGTAACTTGAGGCAGGTCCAGCCCACGTGCTGCGACATCCTTTAAAATTAATAAGGAAATGACTGTGAAAATGCTTTGCAGGTATCAGCAAATCAAGAACTCTTCTGGGGTGGGGATTATGCTGGGACAACTGGCTAGGCAAGTAGGATTTTTATGTGCCTGGTTTGGGGAGAGATGGACAGAGGTCAGAAATAATGGTAAGGGTTTAAAATGCGAGGGAGATTGTTAACAGGCTAATACAATAGAAAGTGTTCCACTGCTACGGGCCAAAGCTTGGAGGATATAAAAACATCAGTTTCAGGAGAGCGGTGTTGAATTACAGCAGTCTGCTACGGTCCCTTTGCATTGTATCAGAGTCACCTGTCGTAATGGCAGCGATACCATTAAGTGAGACCACAGTGATACTTCAGTTCTTCAGTTTGTGCCACTGCTGAAAACGGATCTGCTCGTAGCACCTACTGCCCAAACAATGAGAGGCAGAATCAAACCCCTGTAAGGCGGCATTACTTCTCAGCATAACTTCCTCTACGGCGAGCCTAAGAACGACCAGGCTGCTAATGAGGAAAATGGCCACGAAGCAACGATCAAGGACCATAGGCCTTGAGTAGAATGTCCAAAGACACACTCATCTCCAACCACTGCTAATTAGTTGTTTCCTAGGCGATGATCTGAAGTTGAGGAGCAGAAGACTTGCAGGTCACCTGGCCCTGTGATAAAAGGCCAACAAAAAAATTAGTAGAACCTGCAGGAAGCTGAAGGACAGCTCGAGGGAAGGGGACTTCAGCTATCCCTTAGATTTTCACCAGTCTGGCTTTGATTTGGAGAAACAAAACTCAGCCCTGAAGAAAACAGTCTGAAGCCACTCTCAGGCAAGTTATTTCATGTGCCAGCTGGTGAGAAAATGCATCAACTTGCAGGACTTGAGTGAGACCCTTTAGTTATCCACAGCCAGTGCAGCTCAAAAAATACACCCTTTCAAAGAGAAAAGAGAGTTTAAATAGTGTTCAAAATGGAGAGAGAGTGCAAACGTGGTTCGATCTCCCTTCTTGATTTTCTGTTCATTAGTAATGTCCTCACATACTCCTTGGATTTTACATTCACCACGCACAATAACAGAGCAGGTGTGCAGATTTAACTCTGTTAGGAAATGTTTTGGAACACGTGTATCTTTTAGCTAGTTGCAAAATAGAATATATTAAGAACGTAAGCAGGAGCTTAATGTACTAAAAATGTGTCAGCCACCCACCGAAGTGTTTTCATGCAACTCCCACACACGTTAAAAGACTAGGAAGCTGATGTTTTGGCAGCAAAGGCCTTCTCATAAGCACTAGCCAGGTTGCTTTGTGGCTCCAACTGCAGTAAAAGAGGAGACTTTGCACAGCGCCCACTCTGAAATAATACACACTTTAGCTCCAGCACGTTCATTAAGAAACGACTTGTTCCCAGAGT
Source organism: Oxyura jamaicensis (assembly GCF_011077185.1). Lineage (NCBI taxonomy): Eukaryota > Metazoa > Chordata > Aves > Anseriformes > Anatidae > Oxyura > Oxyura jamaicensis. The sequence continues at coordinate 7,280,599 of NC_048909.1, forward strand.
CAGATGAACAGATGTACCAAAAGCCACTTAAAGGAGGTTGGAGAAAATAAATCTAGAGAAGTCGGGGAACGTGTACAGCAGTTACCAGGATAACAAGATTAAACACTCTTCAGCACAATCAGACAGGAGTGCTGATGCCTGATTCTGCTTTTGCTGGTTCTGTTGTGTGCTTCCACGCTGACAAGTCTTTGGTCTTTTTCCTACACCGTGCTCTTTCTCACAGCGAGCAGTCTAAGCAGGGCTGATCAGAGGGCTCTGACCTTGGGACAGGGTGAGCTCACCCAAAATACGCAGGTAGCCAAGCTGTCCCTGTGGTCACAAGCAGGCATCTCCAGCACAGGGAGGGGAAGGGGCCATCCCTCACCCATCAGGACTATTTCCCTCCTCTTCTAAGGTAACTTTTCCTAATACCTCTGGCTGTGAAACCACTGCCACAGACAGCACTACTCCCAAGTACAGTCGCCAAGGGAAGCAGGGAAGTTGAAAGGTTAACCAAAAACATTAGAAGCCAGGGACAACATTTCAGGAGGAGGCTCTCCCATCGCCAGCCTTGTATTCACTTCTGCTTTCACAATGCCACCAACTCCATTCAGCTGTTACTGACATATATCAGCAGCTATTCTCTTGGGGTTTAGCTTGGCTTTCTTTCAGAAGTATCTTGGGATTTACTGGTAATTGGAGTGTTTTGCAAACTCTCAAAGATTCCTCGGTATCAGTCCACCTGCGTCTCCTGTAGCTCCTTTTCCTCAAAGACCCTGGTAGGCAGCAGCAAGGTAGAATTAGGATAAAAAGTTTGAGCTGATTTGCCTTCCTCTGCTGGCAGAGCCCAAGAGCTTCTTGCTTCTCAGATCTTTAGAAAAATCCTTTTGGGTCACCATGCCGGGAAACAGAACACAGCTCAAGCAACAATTATCCAGTTTTGCTAGCGCTACATTTACTCCCTACGCAGAAGCACTAACCTGCTGCCAGCACTCTTTCAGGAAGCCCAACGGATTTCCAATTTACTACCCTCCCTCCTTTTCCTCTGCCCCAGACAGCATTCCCCCTTCCACACATGACCTTACATAATGAAAGGGAAATCAAGAATACGACACCTCAGCACATCACCGCTGATTCCTCTCAGTGGATGGTGGGAAGGAGAATTAAGTGACCGTCTCGCAGGAGCACAAAGAAGCCACTGCAGTGCGATGTTAAAGAAAACCCAGATGCCAACCAAACAACAATCTGAAGCCTTCACCACGTTCCTGGCCTGACCCCAACTGCAAGTCACAGAATGGCCCAGTATCACAGCCCGATCTACCTGAGGACCTGCAGAAACACTGAAATCTCTGCTCCTGAAAACTGGTGTCACCATCCTGTCCTTGTGGCCTGGAAGGGGGTGGTGAGGCACAGAGGTGTGAGGGAGCAGAGGGCAAAAGCATCATGCAGAAAGCGAGGCACATCGCTGCAGAGTATGTGAGCCAAAATGGCCACAAAACTTTTGTAAGGGCCTCGCACACAATCTAATTAGGGCAAAGGAAATTGCTAAAGTTGCTTTTGAAAGACACTCAATGGTGAGGTCTTGAAGGCCCTGAGCTTGACAATTGGCTGCCTACATGAGGCCTAGAAGTACAGATGGAAGGCAGCTTGCTCAGGTGCCAGGCTGTCAGTTGGATTAAAATGACTCATTTATTTACCAAAGAACCTCACAAAGTGCTTTAGCTAACAGGCAGAGAGGGCCTAACGGCTCTCCAAGCTGGGGAAGAAGCTCTCGCGCCTTCCCGGCCTGCCAAAAGTCATTACTGCCGAGTGTGGAAAGCCATCAGCAGGGTAGAGACCCCCGTCGGCAGGGTGACAGATTGGGCTGCGTAATCAGAGGAGGAAGGAGAGAGCACAGAAGCTGTCAGAGGCGAAAGCTCTTGGCTGGGGCCGCCAGAAAACTGGCAAGATGAGTTAGCGTGACTGAGTAAACAGCAAACAATCTCCAAATGATCTTTCCTCTCTCCCTGGAAGAGATGAACTTGTTTAAAAGGCACATCCCAAAGGAAGCCGCAAAGAACTTCAGCGAAGGAGAGAGAAATCTGGACGAGACCCTCTGAGATACACAGCCCTTCTTTATTTTCTTGCCTGCCAGCTTATTTTGCCTGCAAAAATATTTTATACAATACACTAATATACATATGACATAGAGCAAATTAATAAAAGGAACAGCAGGTCCCATTGCTTACTAGAGCGGAAAGATGGGTGGAGAACATGGCATAAGGGACAAGGAAAGGACGGTAACATTATTTGTGTTGCTCTTTTGTGAGCCAGGTTTCAAAATTTTGTGGGCACTAGCCACTGTTTTGCAGCGAAGAGAACGGAATCATCTTACCGCAGAAGGTTTTTGCTGATACGAAAAAAAGCGTCAGAAAAAAGCAATGCCCTCGGAGGCAGGAGGTGGTCACAGTGCCTGGCTGCCCTTTGGACATCTGCGTTGGGGAGGCACCTGTAATGTGGGACTAGTGCAAAGTGTATCTCTATATTAAGGTGTCCATATGGTCCCCATTACTGTGGTAACAGGCCACCTCCTGCTTTCAATGCATTTGTCCTCCCGACATCTCTGTAAGGTAGACCAGCGCTGCTATCCCCATTTTACAGATGGGGAGCTGAAGCGCAGAGATTTTGGACTTAGACATACAACTTCCTGCGCTTAACGTGCTAACCATGTGCCAGCTGAGCCACAGTAACTGTAACTGTCGGGATTTGCATCCCTGCCTTGCAATAAATGCAAAATAGCTCAGTCTGCAATGAAGTAGGATTACGCTAAATGCATCGCCTTACACTACTCTCCTCGCTGCGAGCAAGGCCAATTCGCATTACCTCCCTTTTGTGGCAGGTCAGGAGCAAACACACAGCTATCGCTGCTCAGCTGATGCAACTACTTGCCTTGTCATCACAATTCCACATCCACTCGTACGGAGTCTGTGGCACGGCAGGAAATCACGCCACATCTCGTGTCTCAAGAGGGGAATCCCGTCCACCGGGATTTAACTAACTTCTCTTTCTTCCTACCCTGTCACATTTTTCCTGCTACAGGCTGCATCTCCCCTCCAAATTGCCTCACCCCGGAACTGGTATCCTAATGAAAGACACAGGAGTGATCACGATGATTCTATTTTATCTTTGTCTAAAACTGAGCAATTTAATGGGTTTAGAAAGATACTGAGTGAAATTTCAGTAACAAGAGATGCCCCTGAAATTTCTCAGTTATAGACAGAACGTGTGTGAAGGATAACAAAGTTTACCTGTTTGGCATTCAGCATTTATCAGACACTTTTTATCTTCAAAATACTTCATCTGCACCAGTGAATGACTAAGCTTTGCTACTCTCCTCGACTGAGACACTGAAGGATTATCTCCGTACACAGGGAAACCAAATTATAGTCACGCTCATGCATTGCAAAGATACATTTTGACCTTGATCAAATCATTGTAAAGTCCGTACACACAAGCAGGACCAAGACAAGAAGGCACAAAGTACATTTTCACAGGTGATACAATATGTAAATTGGCAATGCTACGTCAAACACTCCTATATACATGGCCGTCCCAGTTCATACTGTGGGCATCAAATTGAGACGAAATTCAGCCCCCGGTTTCTGGAAAAAAATGCAACTAGTTTCCTTTAAGAACAATGTGCTGCAAGAACAGGAGTCATTTCAGAGCTAGAGAGGTTTTCTCAGCTCTAATTACTCCCGATCGCTGTAATTTACAAGTTTGCGGTGGGTAGAAATCGCCAAGATTCACACATTTTCAGATCAACAGCTGCCACTATTAGAGAGCAAATCGTGCAGCCTTCTGCACCACTGCAGCAGGCTAGCTGTGGCACCGACAGGTCAGAAACGAGAAGTGGAAGGTGCCACCACAACACAAGGGTGCCAGCAAACTTCAGTAGAGGACAAGAACGTCTCCGTCAGCACCCTTGAAGGAAGCTTGAAGGGCAAAGCATGGAGAGCAGCAGAGCGTGTGCATTTCTAATGACACCGTTCTCTGGTTGGGCTTCCCTTCCATCCCCGCAGGTTTTTGTTTTTAACCTTGGGGTAGTCATTAAGATGGGAAATATTACATTGCATCCAATTTACCTGGCAGTTACGGGGCATGCTACAAATTAGGATTGCTTTCTATTGACTGCACAAGAGAGGGCAAGGTTCCAGCTTCAAATGAACGGATTTTTGCAGAAACATAAGGCCATGCAAAACACGTAGAGGCTCTTGTGTGTGATACTTTTTCTGCTTGTGGTGCCTTACAGCAAAAGATCACACAATAGTTTGCAAAGAGGGCAACAGTCCTTATTTAACGTGAAATGCAGAAAAAGGAGACGACTTTCCTCAAGGTCAGACAGCGAGCTGGAATTACAGCTCAGTGCCAAGTTCTCTGCTCTACCATTAGGTACCAGGCGGGCCCATTATCATGGAGCTGCAGAGGGACTCTAAGTTACTTACAGTGCAAAGCAAGATGCCGGTCTTGGATTTTAGGAACTCCTGGAACACCTCTGTTCTTTCCTAGAGGATTAAAACAGAAAAATTAAAAGTGTGTACACATAACAATCAACCCTAAAGCAAAGCATCTAGTGTAACAGTTAAACAACTATGCCTCGTTCAAGTGGTCCCACATGGCGATACAACCACATTTGCTATCACACTACACCACCTCTGAGCACCAGCAACCAAAGGCCTCAGTAGCATTTGGTCTCAGCATTCGCCAGTAAAACCCATCCACCTACAGCCACTCACACTTCCTTGATTTTACTCCGTTTGTTCTTGTCCTTTTCAGAGCTCAGACTGTCTGTGGCCTCTGACACACGATCCCCGTCTCCTTCCTGGCCCTTTTTCCTCCTCCTGCCAAAATGTCCTTGTCTCCATGTTCCAAGCCTTCCTCCTCAGAGTTCTAGCTAGAGGTTAAGTGAAAAGCCCGCTACGTTGATGACAGAGAAACCTGATGGACTTGACTCCCAGCTAGACGTATTGTTCTAGGAAAGAAGGGAAACTTGGGCCTTGCCGACACACTGAACCCTCTGCTGACAAAAATTAAAGAAGAGAGCACGCTGTATCTTGTTGACAATGACAGCAGCCGTGCTCAGCAGTACCATATGGGATCCACAATTTAGCTCCATTAATGCTCTTAATTTGAAGACATCAAGCACTAATTACACACTGGGTACTAAAAAGGCAAAACCCTTCCCCTGGTGCCAGCTACTTAGTGGTGTTCTGTTGCCTTAACAGCTGGTCAGGGTAGAGTTGGGCCAGACCAGGCCTGCTCGCTCACTCAGGCAGGCAGGTTGAGGAAAGGCCAGAATGCAGGGACAGCAAAGCACATGTTTCTGGTCTCCACAGGATGGGAATGAGTGAGAAAAACAATGGCTCTTCACCTCTTGCTTCCTCAGAAGAGATCTATTCATTTACCATCTCTGCTGTGCAGCTCGAGAGTGAAACAGCAACTCTCTCCTTCACAGACCAAGGGCAGGATCTGGGGCTGAACTTTCCAGGGAGCTCCCTCAGCTACTGAGAGAAACGCTGCAGTGACAGCTTACTCGACGCTGTTCTCCCAGCAGCAAACTCCAAGCTCACCATCCCAGCCCACTCTGCTAAAACCTAGACTTATTATGGGGTAGTCACCATTATATTGCTATTATTCCATCCCAGGGAAAAGAGCAGGCTGTCAAGACACCGTTCTTTAAAGCCAATCGGGTCAGCTTGTTGGGTAGTAACATTTTGGGGCTGGGATGAGGTTTGCCTCTGGCATTAAAAGCCTTTCTTGACTGCATGAGAGGGAACCATGGATACATAAATGGTTTAAGCGTGCCCACTGGGAATACTGAACGGCTGCCTCAGCCTGCTGAAATAACACCTCTTGCCTCTTCAGCTGTGTTTTTCAGATATAGCTACCAAAGTACTTTCCAGAAGTAGGACAATATTCTTATTCTCATTAGCAGATGGAAGAATGAGGCCCCCAGAGGTGAAATGACTCTCTGTCCTCTCTTCTGCCCTCCGCCCCAAAATAACAACAAAATAAATCATAGAGAGTAAGGAACAAAACCGGGCATCGTGACATTTTGATAGTGCTTACTTCCTGTTCCATGTTGCCGTGCAGTCGCAGGAACTCTAAGTGCACAGAGGAGACAGATGAATGTTTAGGTTGTTCACACTCTAGCCCTCCTGAAAGGACATTTAGAAGGAGATCGTAGTGGAATTCCACTTGTTCACAGCTGGAGAAAAAGATGATCATCTTATGTCGCTTTTCAAACTGCAAGGAAACAAAAAAAAAAGCATGTGTCCATTTCCCACAGGCTTCTCCCAGTTCCCTGATCTCATGATACTTCTGTGACTTCTGCTTCTGTAGATACAATTATCCAGGAACGGGATATATTAAGAAGTTTGACACCACAGAAGCAGTACAAGAACATGCTGCAGTTATCTCACTGTCAGCATGAAAGATGCAAGAACACCTCAGCTCTCTTGTGGCTCCCTCTACGCTAGATGCACTTCAAAGCTTTAGATCTAATCCAGGCTATCCTTGACAGAGTAAGAGATGTAGGAGCGAAAAAGTGCAAAGGGCTACTTAGTAATATAAATGCAAGCAGAGTCTCACCTTGCATTTCTCAAGGATAAAAGCTGCTAATGTGACAAGCCTCAATTTGCCAGGGACCATCATGACATACTGCTTGAGTTTCTCTGGAACAGCAAAGTTTTCCTGGTCCATACAGCTTGATGGACTCCTGGCTTCTTTATCTGCTTGTAACGCTGGTTTGAGACGCTTCTGGATTTCATCTGCTATGGAAATTCTGACGGGATCATTCAAACTGATATCAGCCAGCCGTGTCACACCTAAACCACAGAAAATGAGACACATGAGGCCCAACCCGGGGAGCTTCTGGAGAGGGTGGTGATATATTCACATACAGAACAGCTAATGCAATTCCTGTGAAAAAACAAGGAATTTGTGAGCCATGCTTCCAACACTGAGAGAACTCTTCTACAAACTACAGACTTTTCAGGGCTCAGCTGGGCTTAGTCGCTGCAGACTCCACCAAAAGTGTCACAAGCCTTACTTCAGCCAATTGTGTTATTTTACATTATATAAATGTCTCATCCAGATAGACAGCATTTGGCAGTTCCATTTTTTAATGATGTGTGTGGAAAAACACAACAGATCTCCGCTCTATAAAGAGTCTAAGAGTCACTAGGCCTGGCTCAACTCCTGCCTCAGCAATTGACTTCTTGTACAATACTGAGCAAATCACACAGCAGCTGTCCTGGCCTGCCTTAATTCTGCATCTGTAAGGGAAAAAAAACAAACACCAAACAAAAACAGTGCTTCCCAGGTTCATGGTGACTTTGCTGTGTGTGTGACATATGTAAGGACTATGCAAGTATATACACTGACAGAAATTCCATTAATGAAGAAGTGTCATAAACCCAGCAAAATCATAAGGTATTATTCGACTTCTGCAAAGGGCCTCGTTTTGGGACATAATATAATAAATCTCAACATGCTATTTCACAATTCCCTGTGAATTTTTCAGCTAAAAGAGACACAACACATCTATAACTTACCTTCTGTGAGTGTGGCTGAAAGCAGGACATTCTGACGTGTCTCTTTCTCAGCATTTAAAGCATTGAGTATCACAGTCACATCTTTTTCAAAGCCCAGGTCCAGGATCCTACAAAAACAACAGAAATGATGAAAGATGCTGTAAGGAATGAGTTGAAAGTCTTAAGGCTACATAAGCCAATTAAGAATAGCAGAAGTGCTAGAGCTGATCAGATCTTTGGCTCATCTAGCTTTATGTTCAACTTTTGCCAGGTTAAGACACGTCAGAATACACAGCGAACCTCTGCAATTGAATAATTGTAGAAAAATCTGTCCAAAGGGGATATTTCTGCTTAACCTCAGACATCTACCTGCGGCTTAGCTGAGGCCACTAACTCTGAATGGCTTAAGAACATCATTTTTCTTTTAAATGTGTTATCTAATGTAGATGCAGAGGGTATCTTTATTCTTTTCTGTATCTGAACACCTGGAAGTTTACCTGTCTGCTTCATCGATGATCAGCCACTGAGTGTGACGGAAATGAATACATTCTGTGGACCTGATGTGATCAACCAGTCGACCAGGAGTTGAAATAAGGATATTTATCCCCTTACGTAATCTGATTAAAAAAAAAAAAAAGAAAAAAGAAAAAAAAAACCACACAGGTTACAAGTGACTGTGGAATAGGAAACCAGAATGAGGAGCTGGAACCTACAGCAAAAAAAATCCCGGACATCGTAAAATTAGCAGGAATGGTACTTCCTCATTGATTAAAACTGAAATTTCATCCACAGCCAAATTATACCCTTAATCATCTCTGATATTCACAGTGGCATACTCAGCGATACAGACAAGGTGGAAAGAAAGATTAATAATATTTAAAAAAAAATAAAGCATGCAAGCCAAGTTTTCTTTTCTAATTGAGTACTTTTTACTGCATAGAGTAAACTTCTTTTTGTGTATGCTTATACACAGACAAATTAAAATTCCGTTTTGGTTTACTGGCTTACAATTCAATTTTTGAAAAGGGAAAAGAAAGATTTTTAACACCAGGAAATCTCTTCTCCAGAAAGCAATTTCCCCCATACCAAATACTGTAGACAGCACTTGGAGATAAGCAAATACAGGTGTTTGTCAGAAAAGAAAAAATACTGACACAAGAGATCATCATCTCAGAAGGCTCATCAACATTTTAGAAATAGATCCAACTGAGGAAAGTGAATACTTCCTGCTGACCCAGTCACTGTATCTGTGTAAGATCCAGGGGGATCACAGCTTGATCCAAACTCTCAATCCTCTCTCCCACTAAGAAAAGCACTCTAAAGAAGAGTAGCAGAGGAAAAGGCTGTAGAGCAGAAGAACCCAAAATACAATTTAAGAAGTTGGTTTCGTACCTGGCTTTTTCTGATTTTCTCTTTTCTCCTCCCATTAGCACTCCAGGCACAATCCACGTAAACGGCTACAGAAAGGAAAAGCAAGACCAACAGAGATTCTTCTTAATAAATAGACAGAGCCTAATCCAACAAATGATTTTTCTTGGCAAAAAGAGAAAAGACCGGAGCTGACAGCAGTGCGTGCCTGATTTGATCTAACAGATACAGCCTACATGCCCTTTCTCACCCACAGATAAATATCAATAGCACCTCTGGTTCTAGGCATGTAACTTGCTTCCCACATTGTCTAGAAAATAGAAATGCAATCACTTTTGCACCGCTTCCACTCACATAATAATATTTCTTTCCCTTCTCCCCATGTGACCCAAATGTTCAAAGACAAGCCACAACGCTATTCCTTCATCTCGCCTTTAAGCAGTATCCTCCTGTGGCCAAGGAAGATTTTAAAAAAACACCAGACCTATAAAGTTTGTTTATACATACACAGATCTACAGACACAGCCACCATGTGCACATTAAATATCAGTCTCATTGACACTGGCAGGAGTTTTTGCCGTTTACTTTAATGAGGCCTGACTTCACGGAGTCCAATATTGCCCGATATTTACAGGGGAGATAATCAAAGCACAGGACTGTCATCGCCTCACTTGACAAGAAATGCAGGACAGACGCAGAGCACAGCTTGTAAGGATTGCACGAACGTGTGACTGGTAAATAGGCTTAAGTTTGCACGGGTCACCGCTTGCCAAAAATACTCCAACAAAACAGTTTCTAACAAAAAGTGCTCCTTGGACAGGTTTGAAATAAGAAAGTTGTCTTAGCAAGATCCATACAATATAATCTCAGCAGTTGGCATCACAGTAATTGCATCAAGAAGAGCTCAACTAGCCTTTTTCTCCCTCAGTAATTACACAAGCAAATTACACTCTCCAGTCAGACCAGGATCCAAATACTCTCTTTTGGGTCACTGTAACAATTGATGGTTGCTGCACATTTACGGGTAACAAAGAGAAAAATTAAAGGGTGTGGAGCAATCCAGACTTCAGTCTTTGATGATCACCTTCAATTGCTCGAGGTCTTGACAGAATACTATTGCTCAATATTAACAGATGGGAGTTCCACATCGAGAGTCCACTCAGAACTTCTAACACTCAAGTGTAAGACTCAAGTACTTTAAATCTCACCACGACACAATAACATTTTACTTGATAATTCCAGCACTACAAAGAATTGGAAAGTGCCTTATTATTTCAAAGAACAACAGAAGATGGAGTGGGAAGATGGATCAGACAAACCATTTAGACACCTTCTAGTCCCATGCTAAGATACTCTGCCTCAGATAAAAGTAATATATTCTCATGTAGTGACTTTTGAAAGCCTTTTAATTTCTCCAGCCATTCAACTGGCTAAGCAGTTCACCTAAATCCCAATCTCCATCTGAAATTCATCTGCCTAGTAACAGTTTCATTAAAATGGCACTTGGCATCGTGAGAGTTTTCACTTTGAAATGATGGCAGCTATTTCTAAGAACAAAACATGAAGATCAACTACACTTGTTTTTGAAAACTTATGTAGCTAAGCTGCCAGAATTAATCAGCTTATTGTTCATTTAATAGTTTAAAACATGCCGCAGAGAAAATCACACTTGGGCAGACAGATTCATCTTTCAGGACCATAGATCTTGACAGATGCTGGATTTCCTTCAGCACCCAGTTGAACCCCCAGGAACTGGAGTTGCTTAGCATCTTACAGCAAGAGGCTCAAAGGGAAAAAAAAAATGAATTCTTACCTTGAGTAGTTTCTGAACTGTATCAAAACTCTGGATTGCAAGCTGTGGAATTCAACACAAGAAAGTGAGTTCTGAGAAAGCCTACTAACGGACAGCAATCTCCTTTTTGCCTCAAAAATCTGTAAGATGTCTGTTCCATATATTGTCAGAATCCTAAATATGTCCCTAACTGTTCTTTTACAAGCTGCCTATTATTTTAGTCCCTTAAATAATCCTTCTTTTATTATATTTGGACCTGTTCAAAAACCCCTCTATTGGTTCAACTCCACAAGCCAGCTGTCAGGACAATACAGACTTCTGCAGGCCTCTTTGAATGCCCCAGGGAAAAAAATATGCTGAAACCACAAAAGATTTTGCTCCACTAGAAAAGTAAAAAGGAAAATTGCACCATTTCTGCAGGAAAAAAAAAATACAACCAACAAACAAAACACTACGAAAAGGAAATGCAGCCCAGCGGTTAAAACACCGTCTTCTGGCAGTCGGTGCATGCCACATTATCCCCTCACCTGACCCACGGAGCGATCATGCCACTGGACCTTTCTACCTCTCCGTTTCCCAGTCAGCAAACCAGAGGCGGAAGACACAAAGCTTGCAAATCTAAATGTCTGGTCAGTGGGAAACATTTAGCTGTTGGGTTTCATGTGCTGCCCAACAGACATTGCTGCTGTGGCAATGAGGAAGGCTTGAGAAAGGCATTGGTGCCACCCTGCCTCATTTATGGAACATGAGTAGGTGACCAGGGCTTAGTTACGGGAGTAAAACTATTTTAATTGCTCTGACTACACGTTATGTACTATTTGCCAAGCTCTCAAGAAAGCCTATTACCTCCAACGGGAAGAAAAGTAAAACCACCTGTAATTACAAGGTATCTTGATAAGTGCACTCATTGGCAGCTCTTTAAACAAGCTTACGAACAGTTTCCTACATGCTTAGTATTCGCCCAGCATCCCAGCAAGGCACTGAGTTTCCTGCTGTAAAAATTTTAAATAGCTTCAGAGCTTCCTCCTTCCACGGAACCGAGCTGAGATACTGCAGCACTGCAGGATGCATGAAACGCTGTGCCCCAAACTAGATACCTGCAATCAATTCTCTACATTGATGTTATTAGTATTTGACACACACAGACAAGGTTGATACCCTCCTCTGAAATTGCTTTTGCAATTGCAAATAACACAAATCAAAGAGTTCTGTGGAGAAACCAGCTCTTGGTAGCCTCATCTTCAGTATTCACTTATGGATTTGAAAAGAGGGCTTTATAAGTGAAGCGTTTGTATAAACCTACACACTTGCAAAGCTGATTTCCTTGGTTTTAGTTACTCCCGCTGTATGAACTAGTTAAGCTTCCTCCCCCCATGCACTGAGCTAGAGTTTCTCCAGTCCTCCCAGATGAGATCTCGCTGCGTGGGGAAACCTTAAGAGAAGTCTGCTGACTTATTTCGGTATGGCAGTAAACAAAAATGCCCACATGCATTCAGAGAGCAAGCACTCTTTCTGTCAGGGCAAAAAGATGTTTCCTAGGACGGTCTTCAGTCCCTGGTGGATCCACATCTACTAAAAATCAGTGTTCATACAATCAGGTTCTGACAAAAACTGAAAGAAAAAGGGCCACCTACCTCTCTTGTTGGTACTAATATAAGCGCGTAAGGCCCATCGCTCCGCTGCAAAGACAAGAGGACTGCTAAGAAGAATGCAGAACTAATACACAGGCCACTTCCACTTCTAAGATCTATTAGCTGACAAAGTGAATTCTAAAGGGTTTTACTATAAGCCTGTAGACCACAGTTTGGGGCACTCCCCACCCCTTTTTAAAAAAATCAGCACTCTTTCAAGTATCAATACCGCACCACCATCTCTTTTCTGATGTAAAGGCGAACGTATAACATTTTACATGCAAGAATATTTGCATCGTTCTTAAATCATCTCAACAGTACAGGAGGATCATCTAAGCCACATTCACAAATACAGCAGAAGAGATTGCTTGACCTTTTAACAAGGACAGATGCTGATGACTACAAGATAACAGCTGAAATTTATTTTTTTATTAATCTTATTATCAAGAGCAAATATACTTAGTTGGTACCTTTATTTTGGTCTCCATTCCTTGTAAAGACTGCACAAGTGGAATCCCATAGGCAAGAGTTTTACCTTCATAAAAGAGAGAAAATTGGAAGAGTCTTCATTAAAAAAAAAAGAAAGAAATGGAAATTGCAGTACCCCTGCAAATTAAGTACCGTTCACCTCGCTATTCTTAAACTGAAATCAGAGTCTGGAAATGTTTTAATTAGGTAAGAAGTTTCCAGAAAGGAAGATTGACAGACTGTTCACTGAGTGTTTACATTAAAAAGAAGAGGTGGTGGTATCCCAGCTAGGATCCATCTAAAGAAATAGCTCTGTCCACCCAAGAAAATGAGACATGAAGACATAGTTTACTGTAGAGCAAGCACGTAAGTTTGTATGATGATAGCGTGTGCTGCTTAGCTCCACTGGCCTCCTGGCCCTGCATCCCCAGCACGAGCCTTGGAACAGGCCCATGTGCAATGGCTGGCAGCTGCACATCAACATTCAGTCCCAGCACCGGGTTGTCACAGAAGTTTGCACAGCATCTGTCTGTGCCATGGCAGTCCCACGCCAGGGTTCTGAGCCTGTCACTCTTGTGAGCTGAACTGGGAACATGATGTTTTGGTTCTTTAATTTGGAATCCAGTTTAAAATGCTGTAAGAAGGGAAGCTGGTAATTAAAAACTGACCTGAACCAGTCTGAGATCTCACTAGAGCATCTTTGCCTTGCAGGAGCACAGGGATTGTTTCCTTCTGAACGCTGTGTAACAAACAAACAAGTCAGGAAATACAGATGCAACACAGCATAGAAACTTAAGGTTTTAATATACGTTGACTGTTTCAAAACTGTTTACCCCAAATTCCACATGTTCACCTCTGTTGTATAGCTACATCAGTAGAGATGAGTTTTAAGGGAAGTCTGCAGATACACATCAGATATGACAGATCAAAAAAAAAGTGATTTTATGATTCCACTACCAAATTAGAAGCTAGGATTCCGAGGTTCCATCTCCAGCTATGACAATGACTTGCTATGTAATTTGCGAGTTATTTCTTGGCCCAGATTTTGAAAGAAATAAACCCAATGGGAAGTAGAACAACTTAACAAGTACTGTGGTCTTCACAATCCAATTAAGTATAATGAAACGATCATAAATGATTGGCTTTAAAGGTTAGTGAAGTGCCAAGTGTTTATACTAAATTACTTACTTGGTCATACTACATATCTTCAGGACGGTGGTTATTGTGGATATCTAGGGAGAGAATTAACAGGAGTAAACGGGTCACACTCTTTGGTTACTTTTATAGTACAAGATAGAGCAAAAACCAGAAGACTGATATTTATTCTCTACATTACTCGTCCAGGGCAGCTGGATGGAAAAGTTCCAATGTCCTCAGAATACTTCTAATAGCTTACCAGAATTATACCATTGCTGGTACATTGTGAAACACCGGATTTGCTAAAATACTGCACCCCCAAATAGCTTTTTGTGGTTTTGGTATTACAGATGCAAACTGCAAAGAGTGCTGAGCCTCTGTGTTTGGGGATGCGTGAGGATACTGGCCAGCACACTGAGCTACGAGACCATGATACAATCAAAGTACTGGTGAGCCCGTTCACGGTACCACGAATAAAGGTGCATCTCTCAGCCCTCTAAGAAACACCCCCCTTAAATAGCATGTTCCAAGGCACAGGGCCTTCCTGCCACTCACCAGATGTGGATGGAGGTCCAACTGGCTAAAAGAATCTGTAGTGAAAATACTTTCTTGTACCTGCTGCACTGCTTTTCTGAGTTAGGGGAAACAGAACAAAACAAAGCACATGGTATGGTTACAAATTATACATTAGTAGTCTATGTAAACAGCAGCAAAACCAAAAGACAAGCAATTACTTTGCCCAAGCAAGGGCTAGAATTCAAGACACTGAATTTCAAGGCATTGATTTTTCCCCCCCTCCCCTTTGTGTAAAATACCTCTGAATTTTTGGGATATCAGGGTTGTTTCTAAACAGGCTTGATGTCTTAACGAAAGGTTTGCTTTTCTGGCTTTCATTTTGGTTGTCAGTCAACTGCTTCTTAGGAAGAGATTTTTGTAACAAGCTTCCCTTTTCCCTGACGTTGGTTTCTGTAGCACATTTCTTGAAGGCATTTATCGGTGGCTTACGTTTCGAAGGTGGATTTCCATGCGGTGACTGGAGCTTTCTTTTCAGAGCATTAGACTGCTTTGATGTTAACAAACAAACAGCAAGAATGCATTAATTAATGAGAATTAAGTAAATGATACCATATTTTGCTCATGGTGAACAGAAGCATCAGCCCCAAAACAGAACCCTTAGTTTTAGAATCCCCTTGCCTAAAAAAATGAAGTTCATTTTTTGCAGCTAAGAGTTCCTGGTTTAACAGATTCAGTATCACGCCTGAGACCTCTGAATGCTACTAAAATTCAAATAAAAATCTAAAGGCATATATGGTGCTTATCACAAAACAATTTTGTCTAGCTTCTCTAGTAACTGAGCAAACATGCTTATAGTAATAATAATGATAATAAAATATCTCTCAAAAGTTTTGCAAGCCTTCTCCTTATATTAAAGCCATATCTACAGCCTTTTCTTTTTCTGGGCATGAAGGATGGCCTGTCCTTCACTCCAGCCTGTGCTTCTGCCAGCTTCAGAATTTCTAAGCTCTCCACTACTTCTTTTACCAAAACAGGTTTCTTTTACTGATTTTCCATTCACCTGAAGTTTTTTTGTTTGTTTGTTTGTTTTGTTTGTTTTTTGTTTTCTTTCCCCATCTCTCTCCAGGAACACTGAAGAAGAAAATTAATTTAGCTTCCTTTGTCCCCAAAGCTCTTTTCTATCCCCCAGCCTTTTTTCAATGAACTTGTTTTCCTTGACACATTTGCAAAACTCCTGAAACAGGCGAAATCCCTGCACAATCTCGCCTCACTTTTTTCTCTCTCTTCTCTACTCTTAGCTGCACACTGTAATTGTCTTTGTCCTCCTGTGAACCATATCATTCTCAAGCTCTATTACTTTTTTCACTTGCTTCTTCACATTTTCGGCATTCAAGAACTTCTCAGATGTGATTCTCAGTTGCTGTAAAACAAATTAAGCTCCACAGAGTTACTAGAATTCCATCAGCTTACCCAAGAGAGGCCCTTCACCTTAGTTGACATCGTTCACTGGGCAAACTTTGGCAGGTTTGGCAGCAACCTCCCTTTGGCTATTTTCATTACCCCTCTGTGCCTTCTTCCCCTATCGATTTACCCTGCTTTTAACAACCCAGCCTTCCCCAGGCCTTCCCAAAGCACGCCGTGTGGGAGTTGGTGGGGCACACTCAGCAAACTAGCATCCTGATTTACCCAAATCCCCTAATCCTCCCCAAACCTCCCTCCAGTGACCCTCACTGCCAGGCAGCCGGCGGCGGCGCTGCCCTACCCCGCCCTGCCGCTGCCTGCCGCCCGGCGCTTCCCAACCGAAAAACGCCGCTTTGAACCCATCCTGGCTCTTCTTTCCCCAAACTTGTGGGGAGAAGAGCACCTACTGCTGCGCCTCGCGGCGCTCCGGCCATGAGGCGTTTTCGGTAACTCACGAAAACACCTCCCCCGCCTCTTCATCATCATCTTCCTCTTCCTCACTGCACCTCACACGTGTCCGAGCGGCTCGGAGGCCAGCGGGCGGCCGGGGACAGGCGACCCCTCTCCACCACCCCCCACCCGCCCCAAAACTCGACCCCGGCCCCAAAACTCATCCCCAGCCCCGCGACGGGAGGGACGGACGGGGCACACCACACGCAGCGAGGTTGTGCCGGGAGCCGAGCTTACCCCTCCGGAGCGCAGGTTGAGGAGCAGCGCCCCTCCCGCCGCCATGTCCCGCCGCCTCCACACGGCTCCGGGACGGCCCCAGGGGACCCCGGAGGGAATCGAGGCTGCGGCCGGCGCCCCGCTGAAGGCCGAGGAGCGGGCGAAGGAAGGGGGAACCCCGGCTCTCGGTGCCCCTCAGGCAGCGGCGGGGCAGCCCCAGCCGGCGGCGGCCGAGGGCTTCGGCGGCGGCGCAAGCGCGCAGCGGGCGGAGCGGCCGTGAGGCGGCGGTAAGATGGCGGCGGCGGCCGGGGCGAGCGGGGGCAGCCCGGCGGCGGCGGAGGAGGAGCCGCCGCTGGGCCTCGAGTCGCTCGTGGAAGAGACGGCGGCGGCGGCGGCGTCGAGCGCCGGGTTTCGGCTGACGGCCGTGAGGCGGGAGCCGGCGGTGAGGCTGCAGCACGGAGTCAGCGGCTTGGAGCCGCTGGCCTGGTCGGAGGATCACCGGGTGTCGGTGAGCACGGCCCGCAGCATCGCCGTGCTGGAGCAGCTCAGCGACGTGCACGGCGGAGGGCAGGAGATGGTGATCCACCGCACCGCCGTGCCCGCGCCCGCCGCCGCCTGTTACCTCAAGGTGAGCCGGGGGCTCAGGGCGCTGAGGGGATTTACCTGCCCGGGGGAGGCCCGGCAGGGGCAGGGAAGGCGTTCTGTGGGGGAAGGGATTCCAAAAGTTAGCTGTTCTTCCAAGAATCGCTTCAGTTCCAGTACCTTGATTAGGATTTCACTAAGATTTTAAGTAGAGATCTTTCATGGGTTACTACCGGAGCTTAAAGGTTTTAGCAGCAAGGTGTTAGCTTTGGGTTTCTGGGGGATGCCTTAATGTCACAGGTCTCAGCACAGGCAGGAATTGAGTCTGGCTATGTGTCTTGTTAAAGTACAACTGTGTTGCCACAGATCTATTTTTTCCCCCCAAACAAAGTTGAGAAGGTGGAGTGAGGTGAGTTGGAATACTGAGCACTTTGCAATTTGTTAATTGCTTACCTTTATGTATGCATTTGAGAACAGAAGTATCACAGAATGGTAAGATAGCCCTAGCTGGAAGGGACCCACAAGGATCATCGAGTCCACCTCCTGGCACCACACAGGTCTACCCCAAAATTCAGACCATGCGACTAAGAGCACAGTCCAAACGCTTAAACTCTGACAGGCTTGGTGCCGTGACTGCATCCCTGGGGAGCCTGTTCCAGTGCACAAGTATGAAAACAGATTGTTTGGTTCAGCAAAGATCCAATAGAAGGAAGTCAAAACTATACAAATTCAGGCCAACGCTGAGGCGTAAATCTTCAAGAGTGAAGTTAATTAACAATTAATTTGAACACTGTAGCGGAGGTTGTGATAGAGGATGCTTGATTTCAAGTGAGAATTAAATCCGGGAAAATCTTCTTAAAATAACATTCTGAAATGTATTGAAACGTTTTTTGTTTTCTTTTAGGTTGGTCCAAAGAAGGAGGTAGCAGAATGTAGGGAAAAGTTCTCCAGTTCTATGGATCCAACGGTTAGTCAAACTTTTATGCTAGATCGAGTGTTCAATCCCGAGGGGAAGTCGCTGCCGCCAATGCGAGGGTTCAAGTACTCCAGCTGGTCACCGCTGGGCTGTGACGCCAATGGACGATGCCTGCTTGCAGCTTTAACCATGGACAATCGATTGACCATCCACGCAAACCTCAACAGACTGCAGTGGGTGCAGCTGGTGGACCTGACGGAAATCTATGGCGAGCGTTTGTACGAAGCCAGTTACAAACTTTCCAAGGCTGACACTCCCAGGGGAGAACTAGAAGACTTCGCTGAATTTCAGCGGCGGCACAGCATGCAGACTCCAGTACGCATGGAGTGGTCGGGTATCTGTACCACGCAGCAGGTTAAACACAACAACGAGTGCCGGGATGTTGGTAGCGTGCTCTTAGCAGTACTCTTTGAAAACAGTAACATTGCGGTTTGGCAGTTTCAGCTTCCGTTTCTGGGTAAGGAATCAATTACTTCTTGCAATACCATAGAGTCTGGAATAAGTTCTCCGAGTGTCCTGTCTTGGTGGGAATATGAACATAACAACCGAAAGATGAGTGGACTAATCGTAGGGAGTGCTTTTGGGCCAGTTAAAATTCTTCCTGTCAATCTAAAAGCAGTCAAAGGCTACTTTACGCTAAGACAGCCCGTAGTCTTATGGCAAGAAATGGACCAGTTACCAGTGCACAGTATCAAATGTATTCCACTTTACCACCCCTACCAGAAATGTAGCTGTAGCTTAGTGGTGGCCGCAAGAGGATCTTACGTGTTTTGGTGTCTTCTGTTGATATCCAAGGCAGGTCTGAACGTCCATAATTCTCACGTGACAGGGCTTCATTCGTTGCCAATTGTGTCTATGACTGCGGACAAACAGAACGGCACAGTGTATACGTGCTCCAGTGACGGAAAGGTAAGGCAGCTGATTCCTATATTCACAGATGTTGCTTTAAAGTTCGAGCACCAGCTGATTAAGCTCTCAGAAGTGTTTGGCTCTGTGAGGACTCATGGAATAGCCGTTAGCCCCTGTGGTGCGTACTTAGCCGTTATTACGACAGAGGGCATGACTAATGGTCTTCACCCCGTTAACAAAAACTACCAAGTTCAGTTTGTTACTCTTAAGACTTTTGAGGAGGCAGCCGCGCAGCTCCTGGAATCTTCTGTTCAGAACCTTTTCCGGCAAGTGGACTTGACAGATCTCGTACGCTGGAAAATTTTGAAGGAAAAGCATATTCCTCAATTTTTACAGGAAGCACTGGATAAAAAGATTGAGAGCTGTGGTTCTACTTACTTCTGGCGGTTTAAGCTGTTTCTCCTGAGGATTTTGTACCAGTCAATGCAGAAAGCTCCCTCAGAGGTCATGTGGAGACCTTCGCACGAGGACACAAAAATACTGGTCTCTGATTCCCCTGGAATGGGCAGCACTGAAGATGATCAAGAGGAAGGAACTTCTAAACGAGCCAGCAAGCAGAGCCTATGTGACACAGGCAAAGGTACGGACATAGATGACACTGCCGATGATTCTCTTCCTCAGTCAAGTGAGATAGGAGGCCACGAGCCAATGGAAGAAAAGCTGCTTGAAGTACAGGCACAGATTGAGGCAGTAGAAATGCACTTGACACGAGAGCACATGAAACGGGTGTTGGGAGAAGTTTATCTACACACATGGATTACAGAAAACACCAGTATTCCCACCAGAGGAGTCTGTGACTTCTTAATGTCCGATGACGGATATGAGGACAGAACAGCACGAGTAAGTGCACCTCTATGCTCTGGGGATTCGGTGTTACTTCTTTCACCCCCCCTCTACAGCCTAAAAGGAAAACACAACTTTAGGGGTGGGAAAGAGAACTGTAATCGAGTAATCCTTGCTAGACAGCTTCTGTAGAGCATCCATGGTAAGTTGTCCTTCCTTGGAATTGTGGAATAGGAGGGAACGTAAACACAGACATTGAAATCTGGATCAGGTACAGAAGGAATAAACATGTCTGAGTTTTTGCAAAACAAGGGAGAGGATCACAGTTTATACCCTTGTAAGTGGGTTTAGAATGTGCACCAAGTGAGAAGAATGTTTTTGTGGCTAGATTTACTTAATTTAGCATCTCTACAAAACTAAGGTTAGGAGGTACTTCCTCTAGTCAATTACATGTGAAGTTCTAACTTTGCAGAGTTGCAGTATCGCTTCTTAAAGCATTTATTATTCAAAGTACTGTGACTGTTCGGGTGGTACATCTGGTTCTGTCGGTGCTCCACGAACCTTCCATGAAAATACCAGTTACAGATAATTGTTTTATGAGCTAGATGCAGTGATTCAGAACTTGATGCAGGGTTTTCAGTTAACCAAGCTGACCGAGCGTCTTCGATATACCACATTTATGGCCTGACCCTTCAGACACACTTGCATTTGTTAAACTACAATAAACAGGCATAACTGAATGCTTGGCCGTGACAGGACCTCCTCCCAAACTTGCAGTACTCCCCACCAAAGTAAAAGCATAACCACGGGGAGACTTGCAGAGGAAATACATGATCAATGAGCTCTGCACGGGGCAATGAAGTTCTCTGGCTATAGACAAAGGAAGCGTCAGTGGGAACACTGCCATCAGCCTCCCAGGCCTTAAGACTTGATGACAAAAGTGTCACCGATGTGCCTGTACCTCTCTTTGAGCAGAGAATAATTCTATTCAGTACCTGAATCCTTAAATCACTCGAACTCTAAATATCAACCTTTACATTACATTCAGAAAGACAGAGGAAGCAAGCACAGAGTCTGTTACTGATGTAACGTGGTGTTCTCTACTGGAATTGCAAGGCAGCAGGCCACGCAGCGTGGCCTTCATAATTTGGTAGGAAAGTATCGTGGCAGAACTCCTGTGTTTTTCTGGTGCCCAATTACTATGAATTGGAGGCCCAAGACATTGCTTTTCTTACGTTGTAAACAAGATTCTTCATCTTATAGTGATTAAAAGCTGCCTTCCAAACTATTTTATCCAGTTTGCTGTCACGTTTTAAAGGTTCTTGGGATGTGGTTTGTATCTACAGAAATGTCAAGGACAAGTTCTATCATGTAAATGTTTTGCTATAAACATTATGTATCCTCTAAGATGACT
Source organism: Oxyura jamaicensis (assembly GCF_011077185.1). Classification (NCBI taxonomy): domain Eukaryota; kingdom Metazoa; phylum Chordata; class Aves; order Anseriformes; family Anatidae; genus Oxyura; species Oxyura jamaicensis. Next base: position 7,301,855 of record NC_048909.1, read on the forward strand.
GCTGAAGACATATATCTCACTAATTCTTGAACAGGATTTTTTTAGCACATCTTCTGTGATACATAGGAGAACTGAAAACACTGCTGTAACCATCACTGGCATCCCCTCAGTGGTATGATATCAAATATTCTGCTTCGTTTTACGTTTGCAATTAGCTTAACCTAAGACTGATTGCTCTTAAGTTCTGTGTCCCTGTAGAATGGGACAAATGAATCCAGGTGATCGTATTTCAAGAATAAATTAATACATCTCCGTGACAGCCTTACGTTTATATTTCTTTGTATGATTTTGGTGGATAGGTCTTTGCATCCTGTATCACATTCTGAAATCACAGTATCCTGAGAGACTTTTCTACCTTTCAGTAGGCAGCTGTCTCGCTATAAACGATGCTGACTGCTGTGTATTCCCAGGTGCTGATTGGGCATATCTTAAAGAAAATGAACAAACAGACTTTTCCAGAGCACTGCAGCTTGTGTAAAGAGATCCTGCCATTCACTGATCGCAAACAGGCAGTCTGCTCCAATGGACATATTTGGCTCAGGTAATCTGCTCTTAGAGTTTTTTTGCCCCCTCTGCATAAATTTAACGTGTTTAAATAGCTAACTTAATATATTTTCTATTGTTGGAGTAGAAAGTCATGAAGCACATTACCATGCTGCAGTTAACTGCACTTTTTGCTGGCTCTTCCCTTAGAAAGAAGGCACCGTAGATTGGACTTGGTTCTCTCATCAGTACACTATTTTCAAAATAAAATGCTTTTGATCATGCTTTTTTAACCAAGCAGGGGGAGGGAGGGAGCAGTGAAAAAGTAGAGGGTGAAAAAAAAAAATGAAGCAGCAGTCATCTGTTAGAAGAGCACATGAAAGAGTTTGTTCTAGCTTCTTCAGCATTTGAAAACAAAGTAATTTAAGAGGAAATGATTGGAAACAACTACACCAAGAAGTCTGGAACATCTAGAAAAAGAAATCTTTCAGCATCAGTGTATCGGTGTATGTTGTTTGTCCACAGAGACTTAGCAAGTCAGTAGTCTGTCACTTTAGAAAAACTTGTACCGCCTAATCCTGTGCTATTTTGGCTAAATAGTCATTAAGTTTCACTTAATGATGCTTTGGTTCCTCCCCTGCACAGGAGCCCTCAAGCTCTTGACCTCTTCTATCGTGTGCTCAAGTTGTGTGCTAAAGTTTTTGGGCCAATGATGAAACCTTTTCCAGAGTATTTTGGTGATGGGCCTTTGCATTTATGTGTACACTTGGGAAGTTTCACTTACCTGCAGGAGTAAACCATTAATTTTTGTGTTTGATGTGGCTCGCAGCTGCCCCTACTCTCGGAAAGTAAGGCCTGTCGGGAACAGAACCCAGCCTCCAGTCAGGACACAGGAGCAGGTCACAAAACAGTAAAACCCCGAGCCTCGTGATAAAACAACTTGTCCTTTCACAGGTGCTTTCTAACCTACCAGTCCTGTCAGAGTTTGGTATACAGGAGGTGTTTGCTTCATGACAGCATTGCACGGCATCCCACCCCAGAAGGTAAACTGCTCCTGTAAGGGCAGGATTATGGATTCTTATCAGTGTAATGACTTGAACTTATTTCATTGACTTTTCCCTAGTAGGCAGCTATGTGAAGGTACTAGTATCACGCATTTCATGGTCTCCTGCTGCTGTCCACACATTAATGGCATATGTTAATTACAAAACAGCGACTACAGAAATTAACTTGTAAATACCATATTTTGTGACAGCTGGTAAACATGTAACCCGTGCTGGAGAGCTACAGCTGTTAGTTTATATTCAAGTTAAAGAAATGAATTAGCTTCCAGGTCTGCAAATGCTGAATGTTTTTGACATCCAGTTTCAGTGCTGTATTGCTCCAGCACAGGTTAAGAAAAAATTGGCACCTTGCTGGCTTAGGCTCCAGACCTGTGGTAAGAACATCATCCAGGGACAGTGAGGGCAGGCTGTGGGGGGCGGTCAGCCTTTTGGCTCTGTGTTTTCACAGTTTGAGGAAGGACAAGCTGTGCCAGAAAATGGTTTTCTTCTTAACTGTTACATTTGAAAAAATAAATCATGGAGTAGTCTAACGGTTTGTCTTAAAGCGTGGGTGATGGCAGAATACTAAGAGCCACAAAGAGACGAACAATTAATAGCCGTGTTCTCTGGGAAGACATTATCTCAGCTGCTATTGCCAGAACATGTCAGCAAAAACTGATGCAGTTCTGGGGGGTGGGGGTGGGGAGGGAATCCTATGGATACTCTTTCACAGCCCCTAAGGTATTCCAGTCATCTCTAAGGATCAACTGCAGAACTTAAAGTTTTGTACAGAGAGGCTGATTAACTCTCAGTTAATCCTGGTGAATATACAGAGACTTTGAGGTTTACTATTTAGTTTGTCCGTTTCTGTGACCATTTCTGTGTCCATCTCTGCCTCCAGCTCTAAACAACTTGTTTTCTTATTGCAGATCCTGAGTGGATCAAGAGGTTACTGCAAGGACCTTGCACATTCTGTGATTCCCCTGTCTTCTAGAGAAGAGCTATGTAAAGACTGACAATATTTTCACTACTACATAAGCTCCCTTCAGTCTAGAAGGATATTGGGCACGGAAACAAACACTTCACTGAAAGGGAAGACAATGTCTGTGACCCTGTAAACAGAACATTGGAGGTTCTAGAAACTCCTTAGGTCCAGAGGTCATTCCATGCTCCAGAACCAGGAGTACAACTGGAAGACTGAGTTCATAAAGCAATCTAGAAACCCACTGACGTATCAGCAGCTGGATACACTTCCTTTTACTGAAAAGAAGCTGAAGTCAAGCTCGCAGCGTGAACTCTCCTTTCTGCCTGGCAACTGTGTGATTTCCCAAAAGCTAGGATGGGAACGGCGGATCTGCCTCTTGAATAGTCTTGGTGGGTAGAGAAGGCTTCAGCTCGTAGTGCTTGTTTGCTTTTTAACAAGTACTGGCACTTGCTGCAGAACATTAAGCTATCAAAATAATTTGTGGTTCTAATTTCTTGCAGAGTGAAGCAAATGCCAGTTACAGCCATATGAAAGAAATGGGCCATTTCTTTAGTTTCACTTAAAGTCTAGAAGACTAACTGCCTTTCAACTATTGTAACAGTATTGCAGTCAGAAGGGTCAAATTGGCTGCCTGTGTCAAATACGGATCAGTAAGAATAATTTTTAATGTAATAATTATTAAACTATTAGCAAATTGATTAAACAATAATATATATATATAACTTCCAGTGCTCATGTCTCTTGCCCCACTTTCTTTTTCCAAACGAAGCTCTAACCACTTCCTAGCTTTTGCCAGTATGCCTTCTGTTTCACTGAACCCTCTACCTCCAAGAATCGTCTTTTCCAGTGCAACTCGGTACCAAAACCATTACCCATTTACCATATTTGCAATTGAACTGAGAGTCTCCCTGATACAGATGCTGTTTTACAGAAATGGGGCACACAAGTCATCACTCCCAGCAGGCAGTTCCTCATTCCATAATGATGCAGTAAAAGCAAAACAAAAACCCCAACATGGCTAACACATTACAGGCGAAGTTTCCACAGCTGGTCGTGGAGCCTGGTAAAGCTTCTCTCATATAACCCTGACTTTTTCTCAAGAGATTCATAAATATGCCAATGATGTAGCATGGCTGAGCCCAGAAATTTATTCTGCTTTCTAACCGTCCTGTCAGAAAAAGATTCTTTCTGTCTTTGGCATCTAGTTCATATGGGGAGCAGGAGAATCCTTTTCAACTTCCTATGCAGCGTTAGAGGAATAATACCTCTAAAATATGTATGGTTATATGGTACAGTTGTCTTGTTAACTTAAAAAACGTTGTCAAATACTACAAAATTCATGTATTTACATTCCTCAGAATATGAATTTGGACACTCAAATATGCTGCCCTGTTTGTGATTCATGACACTTCTGACTGTGTGTGACGTCCTCTGCAGCCATTTGAGGAAAAATCAAGGAATTGTCCTGACAGTATCAGTCTCCAGCAACGCATGTGTGGATTGGTGCCTACGTTTCCTTGATTTGATGACTATGCATATTTTCTCAGTGTTCCTTAACCTTTAGCAGGAGCAATTTTTTTTCAGCTAACACTAAAACACGTCAGCTGTCCTTACCATCCAGTGTTTCATGCATTAAGCATGACAGTGCTTTACTGAGAATAATATTAATATGGTAGACTAGAGCAGCGTAAGCACATTCATCTGTAAAATAATTAGTCCTGTTTGTAAATATCCTTGGAAGCGATACCATAACTGTATTAAAGAAATGTTTAGTTTTTTATTGCCATGCACTGAAAACTGAAATGGCTGGTGTGTCTGGACTGAAAGAAAACGTGGACTGTGATAGTATCTAGTAAAACAAAGTCGGAGTAACCTTGGTACCTAATTTGTGCGCAGTCTGAGGCAGGCACTTTACCTGAGACAGCATTTCTGTTCTCCTTCCCAGTGTTAATGAGGCTTGGGGGAAACACAACATCTATTTGCAGCACGAGCTGAACAGAAGGGTTAATTTGTGGTGGTAGGGGAACCATTCTGAGCAGAAGCTGCAAGACCTTGTCCGGACGGTCCTGACCACTTCTCTCAGTGAGTAAACGTTCCAATTTAGAGATTCACCCGATTCTGGAGGTAGGAGAACTTTCCAGAGCCATGTATAAAAGTTTTTCAAGTCAAATATAATTTCTTTGATACTGGTTTAGAGACCATAACAACATCTTGGTCTGCTGAAATGTTTTTGGCTGGCTGACCAAAAGGTCCAACACGCTATCATTAGATGAAATCCTGGCGTTCACTTCTAGCAGTTCTCTTGAATTTCCTTAGACTTGTAATGCTTCAGCCACATAGAAGCTAGTACACCTAGCACTAGTATTTCAGCATTAATGTTTATTTTCCTTATCTTTCAAGGCAGTAGATACTCAGTTTACCATTGCCCGTTTGTTTAACCTGATTTATGACTGCTGGGAGAATGGAATTTTAAAGCCAATGACGTCGGCTTTGTCTGCATGCCAGTGGAGATCCTTTAGCACAAAGCTTTCACTTCTCACCCTGTGCCATTCACAACAGGTAAAGAGGTATTGTGATTTATTTATTTTTTTAAACAATCCTTAGTCCCTAAGTGTATTTTTAACTAGCGTAGACTTGAGTAGTGCAGCACACCTCAGAACAGGAACATTTAACTTCTGATGTTGATCTTGCCGGAATTTTCTGCCCAGCTACCAGCTGAGATTTCTTTGGAGAAACCTTTAATTTGTCTTGGACTCCTGACTTCACTTCTAGGAATGTGGGGTTTAGTCCCATTCCTCTTAGAGCACTGTAACAGCCTGCAGAGCTGCGGCAGCACCCTGCTGCGTTATCCCTCGTGCTTTCCCTAACCAAAACCTTTGCTTTCATGCTGTGTATGGGGAAAACAAGTGGATGAGGGTGGTACGAGCACCTGCTGCCAGGTCCTTGCACTATTTTTCCATGAACAGAGCTGCTGTCCCAGCTAGTACATAGTAGAGCTGTCCATGTTACAGCCTGGTCTGGTCTGAGACACAAAGTGAAGTATTTGAAGAATAAGTCCCACAAAACCAATTTACTCACTAGGTCTTTGCCCTAAGCTTTGCAAGATAAACGAATGAATAGTTAAAAGCTCTCGATTGCCTGACCATTTGGTGGTGAACACAAGACTTTCTTCTTGTGCTGACAACAAGCTTGTCACTCCTCCCCTAGAATGAAGAAATCCAAACTGCTCAACAGATTAGCAGGACAGCTCTGGGCTGGTTTTGGACAGCTTTTTTGTGCCTTGGTGCAATAAATTCCATTGTCTGAACTAAGGTGAAAGTTTGAGGTCATTATAACAGTGTCCTGAGTATCCACACTGTACATTTCTAAAGAGGAAATACTGTGGTTGCTAATAGATACATACAGGCAATAATTATTTCCCTGATTTTCTTAAGTTTACTAGGTTTGATTATGCAGCATAACTCAATTTATTCTAGCCTCAATGAGGGTTTCTCAACACGAAAGAACCGAACGCAAACATTTATAGTCCTAGTTAAGGGTTAACGAATCCTACTTGTACTGCTATACCTTCAACTGACATTTACAGGAGACTTGTTTTTACAAGTTTTCCTCAAGTACAAAGCCCTTCCTTTATTGCTTACCCAGGTTGTGAAACAGCGGGCAGCCTTGCAGGCACAGTTACTGGAGCCTCAGTTGCCACCTCTGGGTATGGCATCAGAGAGAGAACAAGGAGAAGAACCCATCCCACTCCTCAGCCCTCACCACAGAGCAGGTTGGGGGTAATCACTTAAGCTGTTGCTCAGTTTGACAACATCTTTGGGTATGAAACGCGCAAGGTCAGTATAGTAGCAATATAGGAAACTTCAACATCTGTTGCCGCACAGCACTAGCTTGTGTTATTTTTGCAGCCAGAAATAAGGGCGATAGCCTCAGAACGCTGGTAGTCACGGCAAAAGGCAGATTTATAGTGAGTACCAAAATTAACTAGAAGAAAAAGTTTAGGGGATCTCAGTTAATAACAGTGAAATGCTCAAAGTAGTTAGCAGTGCTATTTGTTCTCGTCCCCCTTTTTGCGTTCCCTTTTGGAGCTTTCTCTATCAGGCCTGTCAACGCACAAAGTACGCTTGCATTTTAGCCATACATTGACAAAGGCAGGGCTTTATCCTTTAACCAGAGCTCGTACCATCTTCTGTGTGGAATGCCTGCTAGTGTACTGCTCCCCCCCTCCATGTGGGCAAACAAGGACAACTTGGTGTCACTCTGTACACCTAGATTCCTGCCCTACCTATTGAAGCTGGAGGAATCAGGACAAGATTTTTGCCTTTTCTCGGAAGTCTCAGCCCGGGATGGTTTTTCACAATTCGTAGAGGCTAGCGTGTACGTACAGCCATGTCTACAGAGCTTTTGTTCTCACTTCTCATGGAGGGTCTCGTGTGACAGTATGTACACTTAAATTAGTCCGTGCTATACTCAGCTCTAACTCATACGAGGTATGCATTAATACTTTACGCTGGAGGTGTTCCCAGACCCTTGGTGTCAGGTGGAATATTCTTATTCTACCACTAAATGTTATTAGTGCTGATTCAGTGTTTAGCTCTCTTTATTTGCAAGACCTAGAACTCCCGCTGGTCTGTCATCTGCGTGCATGATCTGGGTAGTGACCTCAGGAGTGTCACAGCTGCCTCTGCACAACTAGCCAGGACTGCTTTCATTGTCGCAACGCAGCAGGTACACAGGGCACTTATTAGCATTAACTACACTACGGTTCAGAGCAGAAAGTGGAGTAATTCCCTGTGCTGTCTTAGGCTGCAGCTGAATCAATCCAAATGTGAATATCTGAGTTGGAGCATCTTCATCACAGAAGGACTCGCGCACTGCTGAGAGCCTACAGCAGGAGTTACAGGGTCATGCTGGCCCTGCAGTACACTTATTTAACACTAAAGTTAGGAAGCCAGTCCTGAAAAGGGAAGAATCAAGAGCCATCCAAATGGAACTGGTCAGAGAAGAGTTTGATTTAATTGCTCTGCTAATTTAATTGATCTCTTCATGCTACTTCAATTCCATTCCAGGGTGCAAGTGTTGTAGCTGGCAGACCGCGTGGTCACCAGGCTGAATGAAAAGCAAAGCTGAGTTTTAATCTTTAGTTTCTGGATTTTTCCTTTGAGACTTAGATCATGGAGGGTCTGACAAAGCTGCTGTGAATATTGATGCTGTGTATATGGCACATTTTGTAAACGTGAAGCAAACCTGGATGAGTGTTTTGTATACTGCGACAGTAGCATTGTAATCCTGCTCCTTTTTTATTCTAAAATAAATAAATGAAGTACGTTTTTGTAATGTCTGTATTTTAAGGGACTGACCTCCTGGGAGGGACATACGGAGTCAAGAGCTGAGACTGGCAAGAATGAACAGGACTCAGTCCTTCTTCGTGCTTAAAAATAAAAATCTCACTTCCACAAGGACTACACAGAGCAGCAAATTAGACCCTACGCCTTGTGAAAGCCAGATTTCTCAGCTATGGTATCTGAAGGACTTCAAACACAGGCGCTGTGGGAAAGGTCTGCACAGGGCTGGGGTCGGTGCTGTTTATTTCAAGGGAGTTGCATGCTGCAGATGGACAGCTCCTCGGAGACTGCAGTAACCCTGGGCCTCGTTTGTAGAATAAAAGCATAAATGATTTTTAGCCTAAACTGACCAAAGCCAGATTAAAGATTAGCTCTTGATTTTAATCTTTGAAGATACAAGAAGAGTTTAGAAAGTTTTAGTTCTTCTGCAGATTTAAGGAAGTGTTTTTTCTAGATAAATGAGATGAATATGCCTCATTTTGTTAATTCTGAGGAGTTATTTGCAATGGAAACTACTTGGTTAAACAAGGAGTACTGAGCACTATGTCTGTAAGTATCCAGGTAACTGGGGTGGGGGGGATAAGCACTAGTTACTTGTGTGGCTATACGTGGAGGAAGGGCGAAGCAGGAGGTCTGTAACCACACTTTAGAGCCATTTTTCATAGACCTGGCCAGTGACTTGCCACTTGCAGCACCAGCAGTTTTGACTCCTAGGTGCCAAACTGGCTTGCTCTGCCCTTATCTCATAGGGTAAGCAGCACAGGCAGTTGTCACGAGGCTGCAGGAGACCTTCCCACTGCAGCACAGCTCTTAGTGGAGCTGACAATCACTTTTTCTTTTCTTCCATAGAATCACAGTTCTTGTTACAGAAAGAGGAGAGTAACCCAGGAGAGCCTGCTTGTAGAGGGGAATAGATGCTTTTCTGTGTGAATTAAGAACGAGGCAAAGTCACCTTTAAGGTTCTGATTTGGACATGAGCTGTTACAAGGTCGTAACCAGTTTACACCTCTGAGAAGCAGACCCTGAGGCACAGGAACCTGCCAAGCCTTTCTTTGGCCTAAAACAAACCTTAAGGAAGAGTGAGAACACCTCGCTGTCCCTTCCTTCCCTGCAGTCACAGCTCCTACAACACCTCATGAACGGATGGCTGTAAAACCAGTTACATTTAAGGCTTCTGTGCTGGCATCATCACCCAAGATGCATCTAAGCCTTAAGAGGAAAGGTGAGGCAGGGGAAAGGTTTCAAGCCCACTGCAGAGACAGTGCTGGAGGACTGGGACTCCTGCCTGGGGGCGTTCCAGCATCCTTCCACTACAGCGCACGAAGGATCCATTGTCTGGAGCAGGTGGACGGGAAAGTTTGGGGAGCAGCTGAACGCATTCATCTTCATGCTGAACTACGTAATTAACAGCGTAACATATTGCACGTAGCACAACCTCCAAGCAGCCCTCTCGGCAAAGTGTCTTTGAAAAACAGTGATAAAAGATGTCCATTTCAGACCTGGGCACGCTGCACAATCAGTAACGTCTGCTCCCTGCTGCGTTCTTACCACCTCCTCTTTACCTTGTTTTTCTCATTGCTTAACATTTGTTTTGCCAGAATAAGATGCTAATAAAATCAAGCATAGTTACCAAATTGGTTTTTAAGTGTTGCATTCCAATTATAAAAGCCTAATTCCTCCTCCCATCCACTGAACCTTTTTGGTATTAACAGGCTTTACTATGCAAAGTGATGCAGGGGCTGTTTCGTTTACAGTAATTAAATGAATGTCAATTGTTTTAGTTGTTTCCGAGGGAGAGTTCTACATGAGTATTAGCATGTTCTGCTAACCCTTACGTTCTGCACTTCAGGCCTGCTGCAAACCCTTGGGGGTTGACCATTGACCTGAGACTCCGTACCCAGACATGCCAAGCGCATCTCAATGAGACAAGCTCTTTTTCTCAGTTTCTATGGAATCAGCAGAGCGGAACTAATATAGCGTCCGCATATAGATGAAAGAATGAAGAGGAAAAAGGGCTTTACAGCTAAATTAATTAAGCAGATGTACCTGTCTAATTAAAGATGCACTGTCCCTTTTGTACCCTAGCCGCAGTACAAACAGTATTTAAATACACTCTCTATCGATTTCATCTATCAAAATATTTAGTAGGAACATCCAGATGAAGGTGATATTAGCAAGATGAGCTTCCCATGTATTATTAATAGAAGGGCTCCCAATTATGCATGAATGCTACAGCAAATCTTTATAGCAATAGCATAAAAAACAGCTGCCCGAGTAGGTTACCAAACAGCACATTTGTAACAGGTAAAACCGCTACAAACGTCCTGGCCCAGCTTTACACCAGGGTGTGCGCTTGGGCCCTGCACAGAGGGAGCAGCCACGGCCTCAGCCTGGTGTCTTAGTGCAAGAGGCCCAGAGGACTCAACTTGTGCTGGTGGTGCCAGGGGAGTTGGCTTCCCTAGGTTTCAAAGATACTTATTCTGAGATTTTTGAGGCTATCCTCAAGTCTGGAAAGTCCAATTCCCATTCATCGAACCTCCCAAAGGCTTTGAAAACCTTGACCTTAAACTCTCATTATCCAACCCCCAAATAAAACTACATCCCCTGAGCCACCCAGATAACTAGAGCCTTCCCTCCTGAATTTATGCTACAGGTGGGAGGAAGGATTTGGGCATGTATATCCTTACAGTACTCCACGTAGACCTAGACATACACAATAAAAGATAGGAACAGAAAAGTTGCACAAAACCAAGAGGCTCCTGGAGGCCTGTACTGTCCAAAAGGAGGAGGTATGTGTTTCCCACATCTTCCCAGATAAGAAGGCTGCAAGAAGAAAGTTGCCATCCCCAGGTCAAAGGTAACTGACATACACAAAGAAATAAAGGGAGACTTAACAGAGGATCAAACACAGCGCTGCTGTGAATCACAACAGATGACACCTTCCTTAGAAGCATTAAAACACACATTTTCATAGCTAGAGTCCAAGCAAGCTAACAGAGCTGTGCTTTTCATCAAGCATTTTCCATTTGAGAAAGACTTACCTGAGTATTTGGGCAACCAGTTCCAGCCAGAGCAAAAGAACGTGGGCACCAACTTCCCCAGACACAGCTAAGCTGCACCATTCATGGGTGCAGCCTGCAGTTAGGAAATAAGATGGGGTGCGTGGCTGCCACAGGAAAGCCTCCAGCACAGGCTAAAAGCCTCCCTCCTTGAGGAAAACAGAATTTAGTAACCTATCTGCTCCTGCAGCTCGTTATGGCCTTAATTGAGCTCTGAAAGCGATGAACCTGCAACCAGTTTCCTATAGCTCTAGATACCATTTTCAGGTGCTCTGAGTCTTTCTGCCTGGTGGGGGAACTGCAGAACAGGGTGGTGGGGAAGGACGGTGCACCCGCAGTGTGACTGTCCTGCTGTTCTGCCAGAACTTTTAAAGCAAGTCGAGTTAAGAAGGCATCCCGGCCTCAAAACACCGCAGTTGTCTCTGGGAAGCGTGCACTGCAGAGCTTCAAGCTTCATTTTTCTATTTACTGTTGTGTTTGGTTGCAGCAGACTGTCAGAGAGAGACAGGCGGTCCCACGTAGTTCTGGTGGAGACCACGGAGTGCAGTAAGACAGAAACACAGCTAATAGCTTTAATAACCCACGTTGGCTGCCTGGTATTACACGGTTAAGACAAAACAACTATTCACTCAATTACAGATTCAGAAAAGGATGTTTTAATTAAGCACAGGAACTTCTCTAGCTGCAGCGCTTCGTACCTTTGAGCGCAAAACAAAAGCCAACAACAAATTCCCGTAAAGCACAATTTCTTACTCCGTACTTCATTTAACCTTGCTAAGCTTCAAATTTAACGCAGTTTGACTGAGTTCCTGTTCACCTGTGAACTTGCTACATCAGGGACTGGACTGCAAACATTACAGGGAAAAAATTTAAAACCAGCTATCAAAGAAATAATTATAAGCATTTAACCTTTTTGCATGGAAGGGGCTTAATGATACAGCTTTCTATAAACTCGAAGATAACGTGAGGATCTTGGTCGGCATTGACATAAAAGGCATCTTCATAAAACTCCTCCAGTTCCTTGACATTCCGGTAGTAGGTTTCCACACGCTTCTCTATATTTTCTTCCTTGTCCTTAGGGTTCTGCCGGAGACGGGCTTGGATCGCTGGTGTGGGTGCTGGCCTGAACGTTGTGTGGTATCTGGAGACGAGACACAAATGTCACCGCCTCAGCTCAGTCTGAGGGCACAGCAGCCAATGCCTGAGATACTCCATGGGTTTTGCCTATCCCAGTTCCTTGGAAGCGCCTCCGTCTGTTCTAGGTTGGGGTTTCAAAACTACGATTGGAAATTGCGGGGTAAGCTCCCTGGCATTCCTGCTCTCTGGAGTGCTGGATGCTCAAGAAGCGAGAGTTTCTCTCGAGGTGACACAGACTGTGGGTAGTGTTTACATACTTCACATCAGGTCCGAAGAAATCCCTATCATGTGCCCAATGAAGCATTTCTGGATCTGGTCCAGATCCAACCCCAAGGTATCATATTTTACTTGTAATCTTTGACTCTTATCTAAAAATAGCACCTAAAACCCCCTAACCTTAAGTCTTAAAATCTGTTAAAAATCTTTGCTGTGCACCGTTAGGCTGACACTGGACATTAATAGGAAAAAATCTGCTGAACTTCAAGTGTTTTCTCTGCACTGAAGCAGAGTTCAAACGTAGCCCTGCGTCCAGGCACTGCTAAGGGACCTGCACTTAAAATGTGTGTAAGGGTCTCCGGGGACTCTTCTAGCAAGATTCAAAAGTGCAAGAACAGAGCTGGTATCACCAAAACTACTCTTTGCAAGTATTTCCTATTAGCAGGGATGTGGCTGAGTGTTTCCAGCAAATGGCATCCGAAGCACAGCCCTCACGTGACAGCCTCCAAATCACCACAGGCGTGAGTGTGAAAGACAGGTCTGCTGCAGTGTGAAAGACAGGGCTGTTTTCTCTTGATAAGCCACTGGCCAGTAGGGTTAATGCTGTCAGCACAGAAGATCACTGGAAGAAGCTGAGAAGACACAAATACCCTACCTCGGTCTCTGTTTCTGGGAGCATACCAGGTAGAATGTAACTCTTAGCACTTTTTTACAGCAGCTGCAGCTAAAAAGAGGCTAACTGAATCCAACACAGGTTTTAGTTACTTCTGATTTCCAAGATGCCAGAATTCGGCTTCCCTGGATCCCCAGTTGTGGGTTCATTCATCTACTCAGCAATCTTTACCACGTCAGAGGATTTTCGTCACCAGAGTCCTGCAGCAGTGCTGCAGTCCAGCTCAGTCTGCCCGGACAGCTGACACCAAAAAGTATTTTGACAATGCTTCTGCATTGCCAGAGGCTTTCAGCAATCGCTAAAAGCTCTTCTGCAAACACATATTTAAATTTCCTGCCCTAGTAATTCTACTTCTGACTGAAAGTCTTCTGTGCCCTTTGTCTCTGATGACACAAAACCAGTTTATCCCTCGTCCTGTAAAGCCAATGCATCCAGAAACAAGGAGAGAAGCGGAGTCTCCGTGTCTCTGCAGAGAGCTGCATTACAGCCCCAGCTGGTACAAGGATGTGGACGCAGAGTTCATTCCACATTAGGATTATTTAGAGCACAGCTGAAGGCCACCCTCTTCACTGCGCTGTAGCCAGTGGGGCAGGTTTAATATAATGCCGAGGATTAGATACAGCATCTAAAACAATTCAATTCACAATGAATTTGGAAGGAATAAAACCCAGACTTTGGAAGAAGAAAGCGTGTTAACTGGAGCAGATACTGAACAGGCTAATCCTAATGATAAGAAATGCAAAGACGTGTGAATGATTTGCTTCGTACTGTTCATTTCTTCTGAACAACTGCATCACTTATTACTAAAACAAAGGGAACACTTACAGCAAATCACTGCTGCTGTCACCAGTTAATGTCACACCTAGAGTGAGATGTCTGAATAATCATGTAGCACTTTGGCACAAATCCAGTATTTATGGACTTAATCTTGGAGGGTTCGGTATTTGTCTTTGATTCATCAGGATACATTTAAACATTAAGAAAATAAAACTGTGCTTTACAGTGTAAGTGTGGGGAATTGCCCATTCGAGATGTTAATCATAAAAACAGCACAGGTGAAAGTTGGAATTCCTGCCCCAAGTCCAGCAGGTATTTCGGATGGTATTTCACTGCTACTGGTTCCCCCCAAAACAAGGGTGGAGACGACAGTAAACCTGAAGGTCACTGGTGAAACAGGGCAGTGGGACTGCCAGTAAGACAAACTGCCACATCTGAGAACCAAATTTTACACTACCTCCATGACTGAAACAAGTTTGCTCTACTGGGAAGGAAATGTATTAATATCTCACAGTAGACAGAACCAACACAGGGGGTGGTGTAAGTAAAATGCAGCAAGATTTCCATCTTCTCCAGCTGGGAAACCTTCAAAATTCCCATGGGAATGTCTGAAAACCATCTGCATTTAGGCTAGGTTTCAGACATTTTCTCTCAGCATTATTTTTACCAGCCAGTTGAGTTACCATTACAATGTTAAGAGCTGAGCTACTTGCTACTGCAGATTTCAGTCTCTGGGATGTTAAAATGCCCTATTCCGAGAAGAGAAGCTTGCTGCAGTCAGTGGGTTGGTACTTGAGTAGCTATGAAAATTTTAACATTTCTTTTAAGGAATCTCTTAACATGAGCACAATATTCCTGACTTTCCTTAGATTTCTATGAAGTCTACCTGGTGCTTTCATCTTGCTGGCAGTCCTAAAAAATGGAATACACGAGACATCGGTGCTAACCTTTCCCCAGTGACTGGATCGATCCTCCGTTGAGACAGTCGTTCCATGATGGATTCATAGGGAAGATTGAAGAAAAATACCCTGTGGAGAACACAACGGGTAAGAGCATTAACATCCTGAGAACAGCACTTGTGACCTTCAGAGTACGAGCTCATCCTTACCCTAACGGGACACAGAAACATGGAAGTGTCCGTTAGGCCTTAGTGAATCAGAAGGTATTAACATATGCACAGGAGCTCTGTTCTCTGGTTCTTCTCCCACCTTGTTCAGTCTTCAAACCAGGAGAGCAGTTATTGTGTTTTAAAGGCTCCTTGATATGCAACACGAGCGGTTCTGTGAGCAGTGACGGGGCTTAACAGACAGGCGGGACGCCAGTGCCTGAATTGCAGTCGGAGCCAATATCAGAGTCTGTCACGGACCACTCACAATCCAGCAGCTACCTCTGATCTTTCTCTGAATCCAGCTACTTAATCCAACTGAAAAATACAATCACAAGGACATTCTGCAACAGGTAAATAAAAAATTGCTACTGTTCCTGTCAAGGACAGAAAAAGAGCCTGTGTGCCAATATTATGGCTCCTTCCCTAATAACAGCACAACACATCTCGGTGCCAATGACAACGTTTTCCCTCTTGCTGTTTCAGTCCACTTTCACTTCTTTCACCCTCTTCTCCCCACATAGCCCCACAGAGTGAGTCCTCCTATCCCACACCCCTATCGTACATCCTTTAAAGCAGAATGAGTAATAAGATTTAATGTGTGTCACATTATGGTGCTGACAATCCTGTGTCCTTTCTGTTAGAGTTGATCTATTGACAATCAGCCTTGCTGTTGAGACTGCTAGAAGAAACATCAATGCATGATTTTAAGATCAAAATCTGCAGTTCCCACTGAGTCTGAACAAGACCTAGCTGCTCAGCGTCTTGAAAAGCCAGCTCCCCAATGGCAGTGGTGTGGGTTTTGAGCTATGAACAGCTTCTCACCAGAGGATGGGGTGGGACTTGCCTACTCATCACCTACAGGTTCCACAAGAGCCCTGATTTGAATCAAGGACGTAGAACCAGAAAACACCACAGGTCACTATTGACCCCAGTCACGTTACTCTGCTGAGTATAAACTGTTGTGCCCATCCCACAGTGACTCCTCGGCAGTTCGGTTCATTACAACAGTTCTGTTAATTTTATGTTCTAGTTCAAAAACTCGTCAGCAGAAAATTCTCAACAAACTGCTGAGGATGAGAGGACGTGAGCCCCTGTCCCACAGTCTTTGGAAGACGCCACTGCAATAGCGCAGCTCAGGACAAAGATCACATTTAATGATTCATTTGCAGCAAAATTAAAAAGAAGGCTCCCTTTGAAAACTCATGAAAACAAACTCTCACCAACTGCACAAATCCCGAAGGCTGTAAGTACATCTTCCTTTATAATACACCCTCTCCTGCTGCTGCCTTCAAGGCCAGACTTCCTACTTTTGTTTTTGTCTGCCTCTCACAAAAGATACTGTATGCTTTAGACATTCACCAAAGGAACATTTTACACTGACTGGGTGGGATCAGACCAGATGAAAGGCTGAGCTTTACCTTGGCATGCACATAGCAGATTACTAGAATCCTTTGTAGGATTTAAAGTTATGAAAATCATCTCTCTTTTCAAATGTTTACAGATAATGACTTCTATTCACACTGTGGTAACAAATAACAGCCAGGAATAAAACATTCAAGATCTCGGAGATTCCAAAGACAGGAGAAGAACAACAGTTTCAACACTCTTTTATCCCTTACACTCTTAACATTTTGTTTTTCTTTGTTTCTGTTGCCCAACAATGGCACAAAAACGTGATTGTCAGAACAGGTAACGTCTGATGATATAGCTCAGGATGAATATTCTAGTAGAGAGGAACAACATTTAGACAGTCATGATAATTGATACGGCTCCCTATTATATTCTGAAATAAACAAAACCACTAAAGGATTATAACCTGGCATATCAAGAAAGCTTGTCGTAATTCATAGTTACTAACTCAGAAAGTATTACGGTGTTTGCAACAGAAGAGCCTAAAAAACTCCACTTAAAAAGCTGCCAACAAAATGAACTCTGAAAGCCTTGTCTGAGCTTCCCTTCTCTTTTATACAAGATGCTTCTTATTATCCAGTCTGGTGTCACCATTAAAGAAAAGTGTAGGGGGAAGATGTGGGAGAGTATACACATCCCTGCTAATATGGATTTTTTTCCCCCAGATGGGTTGTAAGAAGGCGCACACAATATTCAGCACAAACTCCTCATCTCACTGTCCTTGCAGCTGGAGGTGGGACGCCTCACCCCGCCGCACTGCACATCCCCGGAGATGAGAGAAAACACCGCGCCCCGGGGCTGTCAGTTTAAAATTGTTCAGAAGCAGGAAAAAGATGAAGGGGAAAAACACAGACAGAACTATCAGGTAGATTTAAAGTACTTCCAATTAGAAAGCTTTATTATCATTTTGAAGGAGACACGTAACACACACAATCTATTATGCAGCCCCAGGAGGCTTACTCACACGAGTAAACCCATTTACATGCGTGCACTCTGTGAAGTGCTAGCCTTCTGCTAGTTCTGGTAGCTTCGAGGCATTTCACAACATTTCCTGTGTCCTCCTCTCAGCTGCTGTGAGTCTGATCACATAAACCAGACCCTCAAACTGTCCAGGTAACACCTTTGCTGGATTTCTCTTGGAAATCCTCTAAGAAAGAGGCCTGCATCCACCACCTTGATCCAGTATGTAGCGCAGTAACTGGAACAATTCCCTGCAAGTACTGGATTCAAGCAGAGGTTGGCCCCTTTCACATACAGAGTGTAATATTTTTTTTTTCCCCACATAAATGCATCATCTGTGAAGCTCGCTTCAGGAATCAGCCAGGCTTTGTATGTTGTAATGTGTCACAACTTCTATCAAGGAGAAATATGAAACAGATGTCATCAGAATCGGTAGACAGGGAGGCAAGGAAACACAGCCTCATATCAAAGGATACCACATTATGCTGCTAGATTAGCATCTAGCAGCTTCTCTTTCAGAGTTGGCAAGCCGTTCATTCGGCTCTGCAACAGGTGAGTGGTGTCAGTCAGCAGCACCGAGAGGTGCTCACCGGAGAGGCTGGGCAGAGATGTATGAAGAATCCTCGCCCCCGAACCATGGGCTCAGCTCCTACCTCGTGCCAACCAAAAATCACCGGCATCAAGTTCCAATTTATTGGTTTCTGTGGGGTGTAACTTGGCAGAGCCTCTCAGCCCAGGTCTCTGGGGACAAACGTCCCCCAGGGTACCACCGAGTGGCAACATCGCTGCTAGATGCAGGAGTGAAGCCCAGCGACTCACAAGCAAAGCTCTGTCCTTTGTTCGCCCTCCCAGGAGAGGGATGTGAAGGTCCAGCCTGCCAGCCAGCTTTCACAGGTAATGAAACTGTGAACACAAATATTGAAGGGAAAAAAATCTCGTGTCAGAATCCTGCCTCTTTCCCACTGTACTTGATATCACTTATCTAATCTATTACAGCTTTCAGATACGTTACGGAGATTCAATTTAAACAAGTTAATAATGTTGATGACACCTTCTCTGTGTACCTAGTCAAAGGCCCTGTTATGAGAACCAGCCTGCCTTTGGATGACGATGAAATACGTAGGGTGTCTAAAGGCTGCAATATAACGCTGCTCTCCTCCTACCAGCCTCCTGGTGTTCCAAAAGAGAATTCCAGTAGCTTCTGGCTTTGGACTAGTCAGTGTTGTCGAACACCTTAGAGGTCACCAGGACATCATGGTGGCTTCCCTTTGCTAATGGAGAGGGGAGAAGGTAAGTTTTATTTCAAGCATGATCGTGAGACATTTTTGGAAGAATGTGTCGCAGCCCTACAGCAAGTGAAGGAAGCTTACTGACCTCCACAGCAGCACTCCTCTAATCCTGAGCGACACATTTGTTCCAGGTGGCAAACAACCTGGTTAATCCAAGTTATTAACAACTGTCAGAGCTGAGAGTTGTCCTCAGGAGATTTTTTTGGTGGTGGCTTTCCTGTTTGGCGGATATAATGTCACTGACTCAAAGCACCTTTAATGGGAAAAATGTGTTGCCAGAAAAAAAAAAAAAAGTGTTGTGTGCTTGGATCTGCTATCACTGAGCTAGGGATTAAGGCACGCTTCCCTCCCCAGACAGGTACCCAGTCACCTTCCAGGACGGCTCCGCTGCCCTGCCAGCTGCCTTCACATCTCAAGAGATCCAAAGCTGTGCCTGCAGGCCGTGGCCTTTCACAGGTTTTGGTCCTGTAATTTAAACATCGCCGCTTTATGAGCCTGACCTAGATGAACGATCCAGATGTTGACTGTTCTAGACCTGAGCTATTTACTCAGGTTGGATTCTCATCATCTCCTATTACCTGGAATTATTCGGGATTGACATTAGTGGAGGGAGCCCAAAGCCAAGCTCTTTTTGTAAAATTATTGTCTGTGAAATTTGACGGACACCGTTAAATCTAATTCAATTCATAACTTGTTTTCATTTAGGGATGAGAATGTGGCCTAGTATCTGAGGCAGAACCTTGACTCCCCAGCTGGCTTTTAAAACATGGAGATTCCCGACTTGCTTGTGGCTCCACTAGGGCCAGATCAAGCCTTGCAATAAAGTTAGGATGCTTGAATTAAAAAAAAAAAATCCAACAAAAAAGCGAACAACAACAAATACCAGCACTGGGCCACTTTTAATGTAGCATTTAAACTTTTGAGTTGAAACTGCAACTTTAAAAATAGTAAGCTATTAATCTTTCCCTTATTTCTTGACTCCTATATATCTTCCCCCTCGTAGGCAGGTACCAGCTGCCATATTCCCATTCTTCACGCTCTGCGCTCTGCAAAAAAAGAGGCCCCTGCTGGCCAATTCTTGTTTAAAATTGTGCATAATTGATAGTGGCAAATCTACCCCAGCTGTGTCTAAAGCCTCTCCAGGGGCAAGAAAAACACTCTCTGTGACTGTCATTAACTACTAAATTAGCAAGTGCTCCTGGCAGTTTACAACATACCACATCAGCCTGCTTTAAGGAAAAAAAAAAAGATCAGATGCCTGTGTGATCTCAAAGTTACGGCAAACTTTGCTGGCAGAACTTTGACGGAACCCCCCATAAATGTGAGCAAAAGAGAATGGAGAGAGAGAGGGAGAGGGAGAGCAAAAGAGGGAGAGCAAGGAGAAGGAAGAAGCCAAAGATTACCCTCTTTTCTAGGCAAACAAGTAGAAAATGTCAAGTTCAAGGCTAGAAAATGGAGTCTTTGATAGGGCACGACACATCTTAGACAGCATGGTGCTATCAATACAGGGCTATCTGATGCTGTGGTGTTGTTCCCTGTGCAGAATAACTCTCCTGGAGGACTTAGCTCTGGCAATGCAGTGGCTACAATTTTTGTAATTGAGCTATAAAGCTGAAAAAGAAATGAGGCTGTTGAAGTGCACGCATGCAGTAGCTCTCTGGAAGGCTACCACAGGTAAAATCCTTGTGTGACCACTGGCACAAATGCATGCTCCTCCTTTTGGCTCATAAAACAGAGCCAAAGCATGTGGAGAACGAAATAACAGTTCTCACAAAAGGATGAAAAAGCCTTGGGGGGCATTATGGACTGAACTGGCAGGGAGACAAGCAGCATCTCTCGCAACTGTCCTGGATTTGTCTCATCTGTAAGACCCCCTGTTAAAACCAAATACATTTGTTTGGTCTTAAAAGTTTCCAAAAATGCTACAAACCTCTTTACCACACGAGAACAGCAAGCCAAGTCCAGGTAAGATGGCAGGTCTGGCCAAGATACAAGAAAAATCTGCTTTGCAAAAACATCTTTTCCCTGAGTAGAGCCACTGAGTTATGACAGCGATATGGCAAACCAAGGTACTGGTTCAAGCCGACAGGTAGAAGGGAAGTCAGAACTGAATGCAAGTGACTGTTCCCAGCTAAAACCCAGGTCATCTTGTCTCTATTGGCTATTTAGGCAGCCACCTGATTTGGATCAAGCAGTTCCCTTAACGAATGTTCCCTTTCTGGTAGCATAGACACGTCTTGGACCTGAAACCTTGGCTAAGCCTCCTCTCAAGAATCAGGGGCCCAGCCACAGGATTCGGCGCACCTTATATCTCCAGAATTACATTCTGCATCCCCAAAATCCCTCTTAAAAATTAAACTGATTACACAGATCCCACCTACTTTCCCCCAATCTTGCTCAGCTGCCTTTCAGTGTAGCTATAAACCCAGTATTTTGCCCATGGGTACCCAGACTACAAATGATCTTCTAAGGCTGCACGACCGACTGAACGTGGGTCTTAGTTTACTTCCTCCCCTAAATACTGCTTCTGCATCTCTCTGCGATGGATGAAATGATCCTTATCTCTTATTTATGGAAGGAGCTGTTGGGAGGTTTATTCACCAATGTCTTTCAAGTTCTGGGATATCTTCTGAGGAAAGATGCTTGCTTCTATTTTGGGAAGTAATTTCACCCTCTAGGTTTTGACCATAAGGGAAAATATGTTGCATAAAGACTAAAACAGGTTAATCGGCACGAGCGCTTTGCTCGCTGAGTTCCCGTAATGATTCACTTGATGACAAGCTATTTGCGGGCATGGGATCTTTCTTTTCAAAGGCTGCATTTCTGTGAGTGCCGGTGAAGGGTGGTTAAGTGGGGCGCTATTCCCAGGACATGGCTTCTGGCCAGGGGAGGATGAACAACATCCTTTTCAGCTGCAGCCGTTCCCTTCAGCAGCGGCACAGAGTCCCGAGCCTGTTAGATGTTACCTGCCCACCGGTTAGATGTGGTTAGATGTGCTCGGGCTCCGCAGCCAGGGGACAGGGTCCCTCCCGCAGCCCACCCCAGCAGCCGGCTGGCTCAGCAGCATCGCAGCGGGTGCCACGGGCGGCTTACACGCGGGGACCAGGCGCAGGCTGGCGGGGTAGCGCTGCCTGTCTGCTTTACAGAACAATGGGCTGCATCTCGAGCTGGGGTAAAGCAAAGTAGCTCCACTGGCATCACGCAGGCTTACAGCAGCGAAGAACCCCAGGCCTTTTGGCAGCGAGAGCCCTTCCACGCAACAGCGGTCTGAAGAGCTACCGGCTGTGTCAACGTTCCATAAGCGCGGCGAGAAGCACACGTATGCAGAGCAAATGTTTCCATACTAGGGGCTTTTTAAAGCTTCTTTTGAATCGCTTCTTTAAGGCAATATTAACTCTTTCCATACGTAATCAGTGGCTTGGATGCATTACTACCCCCATGCAAAACTGCTTTACATTTCTCCCCTCATTTCTATTCTTTGCCTCCTTGTTACTCTCAGCTGTTATTCTAGCATCTTTGCATTCCCCCTGGAGTTCATTCCAGCGGTGCTTTATGAATCACAGAATAAGATGGCAGCCAGCACTGCTTTAGAGTAATGTGGCTGGCACGATTTCCACAATCCGTAAGGTTAATCAAACTCAGTCTCAGATAATCGAAAGCCTCTGCAGCCCCAGAGGCCTGAGGTCAGGAACCTGAATCTGCTCCCCCAAATGCAGCCGTGGTTCCTTAGATGCTCACAACCCTCCCCTGCATTAATGAGAATCTGCAGCGCAAATTTTGAGTGGAGCAAGAACTCCAGGGTTAAGCACTAGCAAACTCGTATCAGAATGGATGCCTTTGCTATCTATCTGCAGCTTTTCTCTAGTACCTCCCATTTAAAACAAGGAAACCGATACTTTTCTTCCTTTTAAATAAGTGGAATCGCATTTATAGTAAATGATGCTTAAACTTAAGTGGTCTTATAAAATGCTACATTCAAGTCCCCCCACTCCCATCATTTAAACACTAACTTCTGTTGTTGGTGGGATATTTGGTGTATAAGATAAATTAAAGACCTGACACCAAAAAGTGTACGATTTAGGGGCAAGGGGAGGGAATAAAAGAATGGATTATAATGCGTCATTTTATATATGTGTCAAAGGAAACCAATTTCATAATAGGGAATAAAAATTCCCTGTTTAAATACTGTCAAATAAATCCTCAAATGTAATAGGGTTCACTTCTGGGGAAAAGAAAACTAAATCTGATTAAATATTAATGCGGCGTAGTATTAATTAAGAGAGAAAAAAGTCCATCAAGAGAACCCCAATATGTTTACTGTGTCCCCAGGAAGCTGGAAAATTTCACAATCAAGTGTGTAAATGTTCTAAAAAAGGGTCCTGAATATTTTATGAATATTTGTCATAAAACAGAAATAATAACCACTGTGCAGAGCTATTAGAATTAATATTTATGCTGCCCGCCATGAAATATTCATGGGGACAGAGAAAGGGGGGCCCGTAAGACAAGAATTAATTTACATTGGGCTTGGTTTACCCGCTGGCTTGATGTTTAAAGACGGGTTGACAAGCCTCCATATGAATCCGTCAGTCACTTGCAGCAGTAGGTGGGGTGAAGGCAGGGGGAGGCGGGGGGAAACGGGTCCAAGCTGCTGACAGCTCACAGATTGAGTTTCTGACAGCCCTTAAAAAACCTAAACGGCCCCCCACCTTTTTTTCCTTCTTCCATTGCCCAAGGCGCTCTGTACTGCCACCGTTCATCCGATCTCCCCTTCCATCTGCTGAAATTAAGGAATTAATGAGCGCTATACACTTTACAGCGGGCCCCAGGAATGTTTACTGGTGATTAAATTATAATGCAGCCAAGCTGTATAATTCATGAACCAATTAAAGGAAGTGTTAGTTGATTTGATGGGATGAGGACGTACAAAAAGCATTTAACTAATAGGGAACCGTGGGCTGCCGGTCGCTTTGGCTTTCTCGGATTACGCGGCTAATTGCTCTGCTTTATAGGGCTGTCACAGATAGCCATACATATTTCATTGTTCTCAAATACTTCAATTGTTTGCTTTCGTGTTGCTGCTGTAATATGTAGAAGCCCAGCCAAACTTCAGTGTAGTTAAAGCACTTCTCTGCAAAAGCAGGTTGCTTCGAGAGGAGGGAGGAATGCGAAGGGCAGAAGGAGAAGGCTGGCTGACAAAGGAGTAACTTAAAGCCTCCGAGTTAAATGTCACTCAGCAATTACATGATTAAAAGGTGCAACATATGATAGTCTTTTGTTTTACAACTTTTTGGACACTAATATTCTATGCTGACTTCAGCACAGAGAAAATATTGGTAAACTAAGCTGCAGGGTTGTTTTTTTTTAATACTGAGGAGCAACAGAAATAGGTAGGGAGAGAGAAGTACATTTTAAAAAATCCAGCAGGAAGGAGCTAGATTGCTGTGGTTATCTAGAATAATGCATCATGTTTTAATTTACATGGTTCGATACTCTAAAATACATGAGAGATGAAGGGGGTTGATTTCCCATCTGGGAAAACACTCGGTGTCTAATTCGGAGAGCTGCTGAGTTGTACCAGCTATTCATACCAACAACTTCAGTTTATTACACAAAGAATGGAGGGATTTACCATTTCTGCTGTTTTACAAAGCAGTCTCCCCTAGCTGACAGGCCACAGGATTTGATGAAACGGATTCTCTGGATTTGAAGAGGCCTATCAGTCAAGGTACTCCTGTCCTCACTCAGAAACAGACACATTCTTCTAGCAGTGAAATTCCCAACCCATACACAGGAGTATGTCTAGTGCTGAAGAAATTAGGTGCAGATGAATATCACAAATAGATGCACTAAATTGTAGTTGGACCTCGAAATCTGTTGAATAAAGAACAAGCCGGGTTAGTGTACTATTTCTGTAGATCCCTAGTCAGGCATATTGTCACCCACCTGAGGGATACCGTGGTAATTCTTGATCTCCTGTCTAATTTAGAGCTTTACGTTTCAAAGTGTTGTACAAATACCAACTAAACGACTTTCAAAACATCCCATTATGTAAAGTTTATAATCTGGTTCATCCCTTCCCTCACATCCATTCCCTCCAGGAGAGGGCTATGGCAAGCAGCCCCTGCTGAGCGCCCTCCCTGCTGCCTCCTCTGTCGGTCGGTGAGCCCAGGTACCTGCTCACCTCTTCATGTGCTCCACCCTACAGCAAAAGGCATGAAATCCTCTCTCTGAATCTGCCCATTCCAGAGAATCCAAGAGGGTGTGCCAAAAGCAAAACTCTGCAAAAAACCACACCAATTTTAAGAGATGTTTTGTTAGGTAGAGACAGCCAACAGCTGGTTCTCCGGGTACCTCTTTAAAACATGCCAGCTTGTCTTTGACATTCTGGTTATGAACCATCTCCCAGCCAAATGCCACAATATTAAACTAATAAAATCCATCTCTGTCCTCTTCTGCTGGAAACGTTCTGTTTTGTGTAAAGAATTACAGCAAACCAGAAAAGCAGAGAACCTCTGCAGTCCAATGCAGGTGATCACCAGGAAGCCAAGAGACTTACATTCAGCAAATACTTAAATTTTTCTACAAAGCAGAATAACCCTAAAAAGTCCCTGCTATATATTGTTAATTTGTTCCTAGCTTCTGGATTAAGAAATGCAAAACTTTGCCTTAAGATATTGGTTTAATAGGTGCTCTCTGAAATAAGGGGTTGATACCAGTTACACAGCAGGAAAACCTACCATTAATTAACCCATTGTGTGGTTGAGTCATGTGGAAACTGGACTGCCTGTTCTAGGAAATAGAAAGGTTTGGAGATAAAGTTGATCCTAAACTCAGCTAAGCGGGCAGTGCCTAGGATCTGAGATCTGACCAGCCAGGTAAGTATCTGGACAGTTATACACCCAGCTGAAAGCCAGTATGTGATATTGGTAGACTTTGAATTAAACATCTCTGCAATTTTATTAAATCTATTGAATATATTTGTGACAGCACCTGGGGTAATAAATTGTGTTTGTGTGCCTGTGCAGACAAATATTATCTCGCAGCCTGGTCCCAGAACCAGTGAACTGCATCAGCGTGGGCCTTACATGGGGGGAAAGCAGAGGTGAGACGTAAGCCCAGGAATCACTTTCTACCAATGACTGCTAACAGGAACCGTCAAAACCTGGCAATGTCAAGAAATCAGAGGCACTGCAGAAAAGTATTTTCTTTGTTGCTTTTGAAGTGCCCTGGATACAATCAGTCATACAGCAAAAACTTCTATATTTTGGTTCGATGTAGAAAGGGCTATTTGCATTTCAATATGTTCAGCTTATCCTGCCAATAAAAACACGGAATCATGAAGAAGAGATCAGGCCACTGGAGTGAAAAACAAGAGATGACATCCTGCAGACCTTTCAGATAAAACAGCTCCTTGCTTGTAACATTTCTGTTGATGTCCCAATATTTCTGAATGATTGGGTTTTCAAATGAGATCAGTCGGCATGCAAATGAGCAAACAGGATCAAGACATCTCCCATATCTGATTGGATAGAGAAATTATCAAAAGCCCCTTTTTTCATATCAAATTTCCATCACAAAAGGTCAAACTTTCAACTCCCATTACTTTTGCTAACTGCATTTCACTGTGCCTGCCAGCTCATTGCTACTGCTGTTTTCAGAGGAAGAAAAGAGAAGTAACAAATGATAACATCTTCTCCCGCATCTGTCATCCAGGATGGACAAATATTTTCTAATCTTACTCTATTTTTCTCTACAGCACTCAAAAATCCTTGCAGCCAAAACATCACTTCTAACCTGATTAGCTATTCCTAGGTTGTTTTTATTTTTCTTACCGGTTCTCGTATTTTCGAGCCTATAGACTGACAAGAGCACCAGCTGTGCTGCCAGGATGTTTGTTCTAAAACGTGGTCATTTAAAATACTTTTTGATGTGTGATTTTTTAAAAATATATTTCCTTGTGCTGTCTGGCTGGACCAGTGCCTAAATACTCAAGTAATGGATGTTCCAGAAAAACAAAAGACAGACTCAGAGCATCATTTCCTCTGAAATCCTCAGGCAGTTACATCTTCCCTTCCAGTCCATCCCTGACAACAAATGCTCCCCGTCCTTCTGCAGAGTCTGTGGGTTGTGTGCTCAGATCAAAATCTACTACTTGCTACCCCTCCTCATGTTATTGTACATTGATCCAATTTATGGGAATCTGGTTTTGCCCACTACTTTTTTTTTTTATCACGCGAAGTAGACATACAGCAGAAGATCTACCCAAATGCACTCAGTTTACCTTGCCTTTTCCACTAATTCCACTACTTCCCTTACTGCCTGGGAACATCAGGCACTCAGTCATACAAGTAATAGAGTGCCTGAGGACACAGCATGTATTCTCTTCTAGTGCTGTTGTGTTGCCTGGAGAACTTAACTGCCTCCGGTCCTCACCCACCTTTCTCCAGGTTGTCCCCTGGTAGAAGCTACCACCAGATCTGCCAGAAGAACAACGTGTCCCTCCATGTTCCTCTGACAGGTGTTTTTGTCCCAGCGGCAGAGCTGACAAGTGGGTTTGTGCGAGTCTGAGGTTCCAAGGCTTTGCTCTGCCTGCTCAAAGCACTCAGCTCCTGCAAATTCAGAGAACTTACACGGCACGTTCAAAGACTGCAGTAGCTCAGAGCTCCTAGGTTTAAAGCTGAATTTTGGAGCAGCTGAGATGGTCAGTTGGGCAAGCATAAAAAGATGAAGACATTAGCACAAAGTGCAGGACTCAATGTATTTTGCTGCTACTCAAAAATTCTCTCTCAACATTACCATCACTGTAACATATATAACCCATCAGATTAGTACCTGGAGATTTCTGCTCCTCTGATTTGCTCTGTTCTTCTTATTACTCAACAACTAAATGTTTCACAAAGCCATTTCCTACAGAAATATTTATGTTCCCAAATGTTTATTGGCCTCTCTATCATGATCAAGCTTTTATGAGCACTCTATACAGAACTCTGAATTAAATACATAATTCCTTATCTATTGTATCTAGGCTCGATGCTGTGTTTGTTTTATACAGTGAGGCATTGCAGTGAACTACACAACACCTCACAGAAAAACTAATTTATACAGTAAAGATATTTCTATCCACCACTGACTGTATGGGTTAGTGATTACAGACAGCTAATGAGAACCAGAAGGATGTAGGGTTTAAATTCCCACACAGACACTTATTTATCGTGCTAGGTTTCCTGAGCAACCTATTTAGGTAATTTTGACACGTGTGCTGGAAGATGCTTCTTGTAAATGCTACACAGACACTTCTCCCTAACTAGTTTCACATCACACAAGTGTCCGCAGCTACAGAGTCACTCTCCCTCAATCAGTGCTAACAGCTGGACTCTTTATCCTTGCTGGCAGCTGCTGGTCTTACGCAGTAAACAGATCAGACTGCCAGCCAGCTCCATGAGCTGTTCTCCCAAATGACTTCTATCATTTTTGATTTTCCATTCTTCTTCTCTTCTCCTTATGACCAAAAGTGCCTGTGGTGTTTTGCACATGTTTGCACGTATCTAGTAAACTACATCAGATCAAGGCAATGTTCTCAGCTTCTTTTGTACGCAGCAAACGCCAGCCCCAGAATGCAGGGAGACTTCATGAATGTAAGATCAGCAAATTATTGCTAATTGTATTTTATCCATAGATCTTTACTCTTCACAAATCTATTACTACCGAAACACTACTCATCACGCCATCTAAATGGATAAAAGGTCATTCTCTGCAAGGTTACAATTTTTTAATTTTTTTTTCTTTGAACAAGTCTGCTCAAAGGTAGTTCCAGGATGAACTGCGTATCTTAGTCAGTAGGTGAGGTCCGGAGTTCACATGATTTAACAATGGGCTCTTCGACGTAGCAGTAAAAATCTAAAAAGATCCACTGACGGGAAGCTGTATGTGACATTCCAGTATGTTCAGAACTACGCCGTGGTTTTCTAACAAAGAGTACCCATGCTGCAAGCTTCTCAGCCTTCTGCTGGACTGACTAGCGCAGGCAACTTTTAAACGGAGCGGCGTTTTTTCATCTCCACGATACTACAGCTCAAACAAGACTGACTGTATCTGTTGTGAATTACAATGTGTTTGGATTTAACCAGGCAGAAGCTGACGTCTAATCAAACAGGATAAGATAGATTTTAATTCTTTTTAATGGTTTAAAATAATAATAATAATAAATTGTTCCTTAAAAGGCCCCAAAACTTTGCATAACTGTTTGTACCTAGTAATAAAGTGAAGGTAAGGGCACTCACCTTCACTTGCAGTGTGTACATACCAGGAAAGCCTGAAATACTAAAGGCTTATAGTTATCTTCTCCCTAATTCAACAGAGAATCCCCCCTAAAACCATAATGAACAAAACACTTTTATAAAAATCAAACCATCCAGTTCTTCAAGGGCAAAACTCAAAGGTTATGCACCTATTAGGGATTCTCAAAATATACCATACAACTGTACAAATCCACTGGCACAGCCCTACTGAGTGCACCAGGTAAGAATTAGATATATTTAAAATGATCAGACATCCCCAGGGCATTTCTGTAAGGGTGGGGGGGCTGGACCCAGGACAGGCTTATGTGTAGGCTTCCAGTAAAGAGCTTCGCTGCCATTACCATAAATCACCCCGAGAATCAGCGCTGATACAGAATCTTTCATTAAAAAAAAACGCTGCAGCTTCTTTCAGAAGGACCGCCACTTGCCATTTCTTTTAGGTAATCAGATAGCTGTTAATTAATAAACCTGTCAGGTGAATCGTCCTGCTCCGGTCATCATTATCCATTCTGTAACAGAATCCTGCTATCATCACCACTATCCACCCCATAGCTTCCAGCTCAATTAACTTAATGCTATGCAAATGAGCGGCTCTCCTCATCATTAGCTTATAGCCCACAAATGTTAATAACATAATTGGGCCTTCAACAGGGTAATTAGACACGATTTCTTCCATTAGTCTTACAAGGCTAATTATTGTTGATAGGAAGGAGGGGATGAGTCCCAGTGCTGCATGCAAAGAGGGGCATCTGGTTAAAGCAAATATAGACAAAACATCAACAAGGTAAAACAACAGTTGAGATCTCGAGCAGGGTCAGGTAGGGGTGGGGGAGAGGAAGACAGCACGATTAGAAACTTAGGAACCACTGGAGAAATTCTCTGCAAGTCAGGAAATAAAAACAAATATTCAGCCTGAATATCGAGCTCTCCCATGCTTAGCAGTAAAACAAGATGATCAGAAGAAGCTCCTGTCAAGCTTTTGCAGACAGGACAACCTGGTAGCTGTACGGATTGAACTACCTATGCTTGTAAGGCAAATGTAAAGAGGGACATAGGTGAGACCTTAGGTACTGAATCCGGTCCTAGATCTCCCTTGTCGTTATGTCCAAGCTTCCCTTCTGCCATCACTAGTTTTGTTGCATTTTGCTGGATGATTTTTCTGAGTAACAGCAACTTACTGGAAGAATTCCACAACTGGATTACATGGAATTCTTTAGTAACCCCTGAACAAAATGCATTTCAGCAATTGTTCACTGGAAGTTAATAAAACCTTGGATTCAGTATTAATGGACCGGCAATAACTTTTTTGAACAACAAGCTTTGAACTACAAGCTGTGGAAACACAGCTAAGGAAATTATGTCAATCTGAAAAGTCCAAAGGCTCAAGGGGTTGAGAAGATGTGATTTCTCTGTTTCTTTTCTGTTCTCTTCAACTTTGGGGCCATTGCAAGGCCAGTACAAATCCTCTGATTTCCCTGAATACGTGAGGAGGAACTCTTCCTATTTACTTGGTCTGAAAATCAGTTTAAATTATCTTCACAAATGTAGCAGCATTTCCTGGAAGGTTAAATGAAATGCCTATTTCTTAACATGCTATACTGTGGTCTTTGGATAGGATAGTTACACAAAAAATCAGCGGTGCATATCAGTGGGATATTAATCAGCATTTGTATCAGAACAATTTTAGATGACAAATACATATTTATTTAAATTTTGATCATGTGCAAAGCATGATACAGGTCTTTCTAAGCTCCGAAATACAGTGCCTGTTAGAAAAGGACAAGATGAAAACCTCTGTGGGACAGAGGGAAAGCCTTACCCAAAATGTACTTCAAACCTCACAAAGGACACAGCTTTATAATACATAGTCTTATGAACATTATGCATTTAGGAACAGAAATTATAATCCTTACACAGCACAAAAACACTGGGTCACCACTTACACCTGAGCCAAGGGAAGCCAATATAAGTGATAGTGATTAATACATTTATGTGACTGCAGGTGATCCAGACCAAGGGAATTAGATCTAGTGCACCTGTCAGACGTAAGGGATCATTCCAACATCTTTCCTGCGGAATAAGCTATGACACTATTCAGCTCCACTCTCTTAAATTGCCCTGCAGTTGCTAAATTTACTTACTAGAAAATTCTGAGCAAATATCTTGTTCCAAGGCAAACAGCAGTAAATCCACTGATGTTTTAATGAAGATTACACTTTCTAATCCTCATGGTAATGACAAACTAGTCTCCATTCAATATGCAATATTACTTGACAGTTTTAATCACCCAAGCCGTATTATATTTGCTACAGACTGATGCACTTGTCTTCCCAGATCTTCAGCATGGAGAATCTAAGCAAAGGCAGCATAATGCCTGTTCTGCCTGTGGTTTTCAGCACGGGCCAATTTTGCCAGCCACACTAGCTCTGAATAACGGCTTACTTTGGGATTAGTCTCAGATCCAAGGAGACTTCTAAATCAGAGTGCAGCTGGCACAATTGTGTCCTAAGTTTTTAATTAAAAAATCCTGAATTTTAGTAATCATAGAGTTCAAAGGTAAGGTACATTTCTAATGTATTTAAAAGTAACTGCCCTGGTGCAAAATCAGACAGCAAGTGCAGTAATGGACTTTCATAAACTAAGCTTTAACATGTACAGATGTAACAGTGACCCTTCTACATTTACTCACAATATTCAGCCAACTTTTGCTATCACACCACTGAAGTAAATGGCAAGCGATCAACAACCTGAGATGCTTGACACCACTGGCCAACCCTCCTTTTCCTATTGTTCTTTCTCAGATACTGCCTCTATCCACTGTTCTCAAACATTCAAAACACTCATTAGTTTTATCAATAAGTGTTCTTTTACCCATTATAGTTGAAGTTTTCCTCCCTCAGTTTTATTTTTCAAGTTTTTCTGGTTCCAGGCAGTTCTTGAAATGAGTATTTCCCTTACAGAGAGCTCTTAAATCTCAAAAAATAAGACTCACATGTATATGGTTCTTTTTGTGTGTAAACTACTGATGAAATTAAGGTAAAATTTTGAAAAACGACTGCTTTAGTCCATGAAGAAATATTTAGAATTGACAATGGGTCTGTGAGTTTGGTAAGCTCTCAGGGATGCTGTTAGGTTTTATTCACATTTTTTGGTCACCAAAGCGAAGAGAATTCAGAGGGGAAAAGCACAGGTTAGATGATCTGACTAGTATTTAAATGATAACACTTTGATTTCCCATGACTATTTCATTCTTTGAACAACAGTTGTCTCAGGTGAATGCCCTGAACTGTCTTTGTTGATTTTAGAGATCAGACCCATGAAGTTGTCAGTGTGAATTAGGGCTTTACAAGTGTGATTCTTCTTTCAGGCAGTTCTCAGATCAACATACTCTCCCCTCACTAGATGGAAATGTGCAAGTTCCCAAGGTACCGAACACAGGACACCCCTCCTCTCAGTTTCCTGAAAAATGTGGGAGGAGATTTTCAGTGCAAACATGGCAGAACTTGGCTACCAAGTTCTGTAATCTTTAGTTCCTTGCAGGAAATTTCTCTCTGTCTCTCTCTCTAGTTAACTGTTGAGTTCAGAAAGGCAACCTTTATGCAGGTGGCATCTTTACAGAAAAATGGTTTCAATGTAAAGGAAAACAGGACAGAAGTCTTCAGGTTTCCTAATGTCTCTTCATTTGTAAGAGGTAACTACTGCAGAAAAACATCCCTTCTTTCAGTAGCAAAAAGAATGAAAGGATTCTGTGTGTGGCTTTGTGTCCTTAAAAAAATAATAATAAAAAAATCTCGGCTTAGAAGTAGAAGCTTTTCTTCTTTCTCTTCCTGGAGACTTAGGAAACTTGCTGAGATCAGAGATCTCCTTAATTGCTATATCCAAGATTTCACCAAACAAACTCCAGCCATCAAAAGGAGCTTGTATGAGGTGACTTCTAAAAATAATACCTGCCTCCCCTAGCTGAAGCCAGATATACCTCCTATTCTTGCTGGAGCAGAGAAAGAAACAAGTTAATCACCTGAGACACATTTTCCAAATGATGTTTCTATTGCATAAGCGTAGGATTGATCTGAGGAAGATCCTGCCTCTGTCCTGCCCCCTTTAGCTCCCCGTGACTCTCCCATTAGATTTTACCAGACCAGTCAGTCTACTTGGCATTGAAGATTTGAAGGAGGAGGATGTGAGCAGGAAGGGTGGGAGCACTGATGTGCAAAGTGATAATAAAAAGGAAAACAATTAGGATTAGTGAAGACAACAGACAGTAAAGAAAATGGCTCTGGTAAGAAAGAGCTGTTTCTAATCAGAAGAGACAAAAATCAAGAATGATTGAAATGGAAATTGATCTATTATTTTTACTACTTTCTTTAAAAATTACCTGCTGTTTCTCCCCGTCCCCTGTGTAGGCAAAACGTATTGTACTGATTTAGTGCCTTGGTTACCAAGTCATTTTTCTGTATTTTTCCCTTTGTAAGACTTCTTCTTTGTAACTCATCTTTTTTTATGCCATCAATTAAAATACATCTATTATAAATACACAATAGCTATCATTTAAATTAGGCCAAAGTTTTAAAAATGCCCTGTAAGATTTTTCATCTCAGAATAATTCAATCACTATTATGTTTCCTTGATGCAACTATTTTGGGACTTAGCTTGTTCCTTGATAGGATTTTAATTAAGTCATTTACATTTAATTTCCAAATATGTAGCTGTTACAGGAGCCAGGAAGGAAGGGGCGGGGGGGGGGGGGGGGGGGAAGAAACCTGAAGACAGCCTATCTTAACAAAAATATTTCTGATATAAAAAATGAATCTGAGGAATACATATTCAGTGATAAGTATTCCAGTCCATGTCTGGTAAACTCTCAGATAATGGCAGCATGGTAGGGTCACTGGGGTTCTATTAGCTCAATTAATGAGGAGTAAGATAAGGCTAACACCTAGCTCTTCAAACGGCTAAAAAATAGAGCTGGTAGTAATGGAGTTATTAACCTTCACCAGCCATTGAATTTTGCTGCTGATTCAAACTCCATTTCCTAGTTCAGGCCTCCATTAATAGGCTGTTTATTATCCCTAATCCACACTGGGATCAGCTGCAGAAATATGAAAGCCCCATGTAAAGACCAAATAGTTAAAAAAAATATAAATCTTTTCTTCCATTATGATTTTTCCCTTTTGTTCTCAGCATATTCACAGATTCTGTCTCAGAAATTATGAACTTCATTATTCTAAACTGTTTGAATACCGCTTCTTAGTAGCGTGATGAAAAAGAAGCTTTAAAAATATGTAAAAAGATCACGTAATTGGGGATACAGCCACATCCTCTTGAAGACCAAATAAAACAGAGCTGGAAAACTTGTACTGGAGAGGCTACTGCTGTTTATTTTCTCTACTGGGAAAGAATAAGCTTTAGCATTGGCAAAATGGGTATTTGAAATATATTATACGTTTCTTTTGTTGTACCACTAGGTCAGCCCTCAAGCCCATCCCTCCCCTCCTGAATTTCATCTATTTAGTGTGTTGTTGGCCATATTTCTTTTGTGTTTGCTGAGATGGGGACCGACAGCGTTATTTGCCTAACACAGGGAGACGGTTTGAAGTTTGTAGGTACTATTGTAATACAATTAATCAATACTGAGATATAACAATCGACCCTGGATTCAGAACAGATGGAAAAAACAATGCAAGGGATGTAGCAGAGGCACTGGGAATCCCAGAACACCCTTAGCAGTAGACCCCATTGGAACAGATGGAAGGAGTGGTTTTATCAGCTTGAAGAGAACTCTAACACAAACTGCGCTATAATTTTAACTACAAAGATCTTGAGTTAAAGGGTCCTTAGGCTCTTTCTCACTGAGTTTTCCAGTATCGTTTTAATGAAAGAGACTCTGTGTAGTTACCGTTATCTACACGCACGAGACATTCTTCCAAAATCTATCACAGTACCATCGAATAACAGCAGATATTAATGGAGATCAAAATAAAGATATAAATAAAATAAAAATATTTGTGCTGCTATACATACATCCAGCATGCAGTGCTACCCTGAAAACTGAGTGAAGTTCTGGCTGTCACATCGTAGAAAAGAAACAGCTAGAATAACTAGAAAAGGTACAGAACAGCAAGACAGCATAATCAGATGAGTGAAATGACTTCCAAGAAAGGAAAGGATAAACACATCAAGATTCTTTGCATAGGAAAGAGACGGCTGAACCAGAATATACAACAAGATATAAAATCAGGAGTGTTATGAGAGGATGAACAGGGAACGCTTATAAACGTTTCTCATGATAGAAGAAAGGAACCCCCCAAAACCACGGTGTTTTCATATGACACCCAATTAAAAAGTAAAATTCCTTTCTGTATGATTTGGTTGAGGCCAAAAGTATAATGTGTGGAAAAGGGACTATAAAGTCAAGGAAAATGGGCTATTAGACATAGTTGTCCAGATGACCCTCTGGCTCAGGGAATCTGTAAACTGCTGATTGCCTTAAACTGGCCTGGAACCAGCAGACAGCTGGTCATGAACCAGCTGAAGCTAATGACGAGAGATATACAACAGATGACACTGTTGCTGCTAAATCTGATTTTAACTATGTTTGGGAGAGAACAGGAGACAAGAAAGATTTTGCAAAATACTAAGAGTTTTCTGCATATTAGAACTATCCAGCACTATGCTATATATTTCTTGTTATATATATATAATGCTTGTTGCTTAAACATTAACAATGGGAAAAATGAAGCTCAAATATTTATTTACACTCATTTGGATGAGGAACTGAATTCAGTCCTTTGCAAGTTCTGAGCTTCAGATGCCAACCTGTAATTGTACTTGGATTCCCACTTACCGTAGGCACTAAGTGGTTAATGATGTTCTTTCACTAGATAGCTGAGAGACCACTAATAGATTCAGCTTCTTATTTGCCCTAAAGGCTGCCACAGTTCAATACGATTAGGATCCTGTCCACTTAAGCGATAACTGCTTCATGGGGAGGAACACAGAAAGCAATACATGGCTCTCCTCTCAGTATAGGAAGAGTAGTTCTTTGGTAGACAGGTTTTGTCTGATACCAGGCAGGTTTTCCTGCACCAGTCTGTAAGCAAGCCTTTGCTCTTCTGCAAATTCAAATTTAACGAAAACCTTATACCTTACTTTTTCACTGGAAAATGAATTATTTTCCTTTTTGTTCCAGGGCAGTTCTTTGGATGCAGTGGCTGATGCTGTATGAGTTTTTTTATTATTACATTTTAACAAACTTTATAGCCCATTTTGTTTGTTTTCAAATAACTTTATTTTCCTTCTTTTCTATCATCAATTACTAGGTTTGTTTTTCTTTTCATAAGATGGAGGAGTCAGGAGACTGATCCTGCTCAATGCTGTATAATTTAGTATTATGTGTACTAGCTTTATGAGGTGGGAGTCAGATAAAACATAGTATTTGAGCACTAACCATTTATTAGCTCTAAGGAATAGATTTATGACTTGACAACCAGACAATAACTCTGTGTTCTGATCAGCCAAAGAGGTCTACTTTGAGTTCAAAACACAGAGTAACGTACTCTTTCACAAATAATTTTGTTTACTGATGTGACTAGATTTTAATAATAAACTTGATATATATGTAAATTTATTTTAATCTAATTTCATCAACAGAGTCCTCCTAAAAATGAGACTTTGTAGATTGTTCTATGTCTGATTTATAGATTTCTGCATCCTATTCCCAGATTGATTTCAAGGCTATAATTCTATCAGGGTTTTCTCCTGATGTCAGAAACACTACCTCTGCAGATAGTGTTTTATAACTAGCATCACAACTGCAACTGAATTACTGCCCTGCTATCCCATGCTGCAATATGTCCTTTTGTTTATAATCACCCTCTCTCCCTTATACACCTACTACTTCAGCCGCATGGAAAATAACAGCTCCAAAATCAATCAGGTAGTATGATGTCTGTTTTTGTCCCCTGCTTCAACCCCTATGTAAAACAGAGGGGACCAAATTCTTAACTCAGATGTGAATGTGCATAGCTCTTTAAAGAAAATGGAAGCTGAGCAAATGGATGAGTGCAAAATTTCTACATGGAGGATCTTATAACAACTTGTTCTTCCTCACTTGATGAGGTCTCGATCCTGCAAAGGAGCACACACGAGTATTCACAGTGATCTCATGTACTCAGATACTTGGTTAGGGACTCAGCACCTTCTTTTTAAGTGCATATGAAGAATAATCCATGGGAAATGTTATTTAACTGAATCTAGCGTAACTATCAAAATTTCTTCTCCCTTTTTTTCACACGGTAGACTCTTATTTAGGCTGTACCTTTAACTACTTTCAATAAATAAGGCTACTGCTGTTTTCACATAATTTAATTTTCAAGGCTTAATATCGTAACTGATAGCTCCTTCCCTTTTCACTCTCCTCTTTTCTCGTTACAACTCAACCTTACCCTTTCACATCTTTCCACTGTAAATTGTACCCTCTACAGGCAGGGTGAGGGTGTGGGGGGGGCAGGTTGAAGGCAGCCACAGAGAAGACACAGGACGAGTACCTTTGCCAATTTAAACGCTTTTAAGGACAAGCATTTTGGAAGCATAAAGACCATAAATCTCCAATGCACAGCTTTGGTGTGGATGTTATGTCAGCCAGTGGTATGGACTAAACCAAGAACTCCTGAAAGGGAATGTAAAAGCCTCTCGATTTCGATGAGTAGGCCAGCATTTCAAATGCTCACCACCTTTGGACTAGCTGTGAAGAGAACCCCATTTTATTTGCCTGGATGTCATAACAGCTCTCTTTTGATGCTCATTTCTCTTATATTACATTTCTGAACACTTCATTATAGCTCAAATAAAACATAATTCTCATGTTGTTTTTAATTATTTCACAAAACCCAAAAGTCTCATAATGAGTTCATCGCAGTGCTAATATCTTTCCATGATATTATGCCAATGCTAAAGTAAGAAGATGTAGATCCACTTTCTGCTGCAAATAAAATACACCTTCTGATATAATCCAAACTTTAATCCGTTTCTTATGGCTTGCCTTTAGAGGTAACTGAGACAAACAACCAGAAGAACAAACTTCTCTCTTTCACAATTGGGTCACAAATGTTACAAAGGATTTGTAAGGCCAGTGCTCTATCTCCCGCTCTCCAGGGATGAGAGCCCTTTTTTAGATATGTAAGGAATAAATAAATAAGATGCAGCAGCCTATATAATGTCAGCAAAGATCTGTGTCTTTCCACAGACTTGCTAATGTGCTAAACATGTATCTTACCTGTTTGGAATAATACGTGCTTTTTGCAGCTCTTCTCCCTGTTCTACGTCTCTTGGGAAGCCACGAAGCACCCAACCGTTGGTCATGCAGTCTAGGGCATTTAGGCGTTCTGCCAGGATCTTCATAACAATGTTGTCCGGGACTGCAAAGGATTAAAGAGATGATGTTTATTTTGTATGCTGAGACTGAAATTAAGGAGGTTACACACTACCTTTTTCTTTTTCTGGTTAGACCGCTACATGAACTAAAATACAAAAACATACAAACATGTTTACACGCGACAGATTTTGGAAAGAGCAGCTCCTGCTGACTGTGCCTATTTACTGTGTTATCAAACTCAGTTTGATAAGCATAATCAAAATCATAAGGAACTGTAGGACTACGGTAAAGTATTTGCTAAAAACAGATGCTCCCATAGTTTTGCAATGTACTTTTTCTCTCAGCCATCCTCAGCTGATGTCACATCGAAGCGTGTGACATAATCTTATAAAAATGCAAAAATAATGACCTGAGTTGTATAAAAGAAATCCTAAAACAGGGAAAAAAATGTCTGTAGCACTCTGTATTTAACTTAGGAGATCATAAAGGTTCTGCCATCGCAGGCTAGAAGTGATATTTCTGTATTTTGCCCAAAGGCTTGAAGCTTTTATAACTGAAAACAAATTTCTAAAATGTATTTCAACCACAGTAATTACTACACTGATGACTCCATAATTTTAGAGATAAAATTTCTCATTTCTCTATTATTATTTATCTTTAGGACAAGGGAGTAACACCAGCAAGATTCTGATCAGGCTTGCAATTACTATAGAGCTTTTAAAATTGTATTTAATCAGACACAGTAGTGAGGAGGTATCCTGCATATTTTCCACTGTAGCCTTCATGAAGTAAAAATATTTTTACCAAGATACTTAAATTTACATCTCTCTCTCTTTTTTCTTTTTTAACAGGAGAATTAAACAATCTGGTTCAACAAGAGTGACTATAAATTTTGCAAAGATCCTGGAATGGGTTGGGTTTCCTGTCAAATAACTGAAGAAAGGTCAGCAAAATCACCTCGAGCTACTTCCCAAAGAAGCAGCCAAAACAATTTGCAAGAAGCAAGGAGAGCCCCTTTTCTCTATTTGTACAGTATGTCTAATACACTGTTGCCTCTCCTGGAAACAAGCAGTAAAAAATGCTACATAAATCCACATCATGGGATGTTGATGTTTTGATACTCACCCTGCCATTGCATCTGCATACAAAAATACAAGTTCTTGTAGGAGAGTGTATGCGTCAGATTCCTAACAATGCAATTCGCTTTAGGACTAGCTGACAGGAATGCGCCTGTATTTTAGTAGAGTATATTATTGTCAGTGCACATTTATACCCTGGATACAAGCAGGTTTTAAACCACAATAATAGAATCCGTTTGCTTCCTGAAATTTAACATTTCCTCAAGACTTACGCCTCTATCGTGAAATTCATTACCTCACCTTCAAGTAATCAAATTACTGAGTTCACAGAATTGCACTCAGAACTCAATGTACCAGCAAAAATAGAGGAAAACCACAGGGAATTAATTAGAAGACAGATTAGTGTATTAATTGAGGATACCCGCTTCACATTATTAAAAAATAATAATCAAACCCAAGTTAAGGAAAGTACTGTTCTCCATCTGCTAAAAGAAAAAAAGGAACTGAATAAAATCATTACCAGTCACTTGACAGAGAGTAAAATGGCAATGCAAAACTAGGCATTCCGTTAAAAACAGGATTCGTAAAATTAGCAGCAGGCAGAAACATTATTTGACAGATGTTGCCTATCTGGCTATGTAAGACCTGAGCTGCAGGCAGGCATACTGGGGATAAGAGGAGAATTACTGAGCTCTTTACAGATCAGTTCTTCTCCCCAACCTCCAGGTTACAAGAACTAATACTAAACCAAGACATGCCAATAGGAAAAAAAATTTAAAAACCCACTTGCTCTTTCCCCAAAATGTATTCCGTACAAAGACTGGTGGAATTTTCCTGGTACTCATGAATTTCTGGCTGTAGCACTAAACTTCCTATCTCGCTGCATGTTGTTTTATCATGATTCCTATTGGAATCATTAGCATGGATTTGCAAAAATGCCAAATTATGTGATTTTAAAAAATATTTTCAAAATGCTTACAGACACCTCTGCAAGGGAGATGAATGAGACCTACAAACCTATGCATAAAATTGCACTAAAGCAGGATTCTGCCAGAGCTGACTTTCCCGTTAGATGAACAGGGAATCGGGGCAAGCACTTAAGCCCCAGGAATGGCACACAAAAATAAGTAGATATACCACTCTCTCCATCTTTGGAGATTCTCCAGTTCCAGGAGTCAAATTGCTTCCAGTCTGCATACAGCAAGGAAAAACACCAGTCTACAAAAATTAAAAAGTAATTGTGATGGAAAATAAGCAGCATCTCTTCATCTGATCACTTCCCATTAGTCTTCTGTGATGCCAGAGGAACAAAATCCTCCAGTTTGGTGACTGTTTCTGAAAAAAAATTGAAGCAACCAGAAGAGGAAAAAAAATCTAGCAAAATGATGTAACAATTAATTAACAATCTAGCTAACACCACATCAGGTTGTTGGTTCTTTTGAGTAGTACTGGGGATACGTGGTAACCCTGATACCTTGCTAATTTCAGTGATGACTGACTAGAAGGTATCAGCAGTACACTTCAGATTGTTTGTACACTCATGTACATATATACATCACTGAATAATATAGATGCTTACATATTTTCTGTGCCTCCCTCTAAAGCTTGATGGTGAGAAATAAAACATAAACAAGTCAGACAGCAAGCTCTGCTCTCCTCTTGATTAGCAAACATACCTATCACTTCAACACAATAGGGGAACATAGCTTGTTGGCTGTTCAATGGCATTACAAAGTACATCAGCTGCCCTTGAACAGGAACAGTCACGCTTAAAACAGCTGCATTAAAACTGTAAAACATCTTCCACAGACCAGAAAAAAAAAATAAGAGGGAAAAGGAAAGAAAGAAAGAAGTATTATTTGTATTTTGCTGTGGTATAGACAGAGTAGGTAATGAATACCTCTGCAGTATGGTATTCCTTTTCACTCATGTGGAACTGTCTCTGGAATGCAAGGGAAATTAATAACCTATAATTGGAGTGGCACACAATCTGTAAGTAACTAGCCATAGGTCTCCTGGCCTTTAGCACATGACCCAGAGGGCTATATAGCAAAGTAAAATTTACAGCTTTTCTGATGAGGCAGTCAATCTACATGTTTTAAGTAGATTATGAAGCACAAGAGCTTTGAATAATCAATTCCTTTTCAACATAAGCTTCTGTGAGTTTCCAACTCTGAAAGTTGGGGGATGAAGCTCTAGAGAGGTTTTACTCTATCATTAGAGAGGTCCAAAGATAAGTTTCTTGTAAAAATTACAATTTGCTACAAAGAGATATCCAGACTAGGAAATGTAGCAGCACATCTCTATTAAGGAGCAAAATCCAGGTACAGGAGTAAAATCCACCCTCAGAAGTAATTCTGCAGAGCAGCTGAGCTACGATACCCAATGCTGAGAGCACTGTATGTAGTTGTGGACCAAGTTCATGGTGAGCCTCAGAAACAGTATACATGGCAGAACTGGGCCACAACCAACTTCATATAGAAAGACAATTAATTCATGCATACGTTCTTGCCTAATATCAGTACCACACGACATACTTCCTTTATTTTCCAGCCCGTCTTGGCCACATTAATAGGCTAGACTACACAGCGGAATTAGCAGCTGTGGACCTACGTAGTGATCTAATCAATTCAAGGGTAAGATCAGGCAGGACACAGGGAACAGAAGCTTAAAGTACTGCTGCTCGTGCTGGAACTGCTGCGTAGACACCTAGAGATTTTCTGTCTCCATGACTGTCAATCAGCACCTTCCAGTAGACCATTTTAAAATAAATTTACTTCCCAGAGCTTCAAAGCTTCTCACAAGTGAAAGGTACTTCTCATGAAAAGTACTTCCTCATGAACTCATGGGAGTGTGGCCTATTAGCTCTTGCCCAACCCATAGATCTGCACGACTAATAGAAAACCTTATCAGGCAATCAGTTGACAAAATCATACCATCTGCTCAAGACAAAAGTAACAGAACATTAAAGGCACAGTCTGAAAGGCAAAAACAGTACTTGAGAGATTACAGGGCACTGTTCTCCAATAGCTTCAATGCTGTCAGTGCTCCAAGCTATACAATTATCATATTTAAATTGATTCCTCCTCCATATACTTCCCTTTATAGCGGACTTTTGATGGGTATTGACTCACTTCTCCAGTATTATAAACCCTTGATTCTAAGTACAGCATAAATGCATTTGCAGGCATAAATTGTCAGCTTCATGCTATAAAAAGTTTAAGGTCCTTTAGACAATATTGTCCGTTCACTCTCTATACTTCTCTTGCAGATTTTTTTTTTTTAGCTAGGTCTGAAGACTCACTGCTAATTCAGATGCCTGAGGCTTGATCCCAGTACTTGACAGTTAACATCTTGCCCTGAGTGTAAGCTACTGCCAAAGGCTACTTTCCTGGGCTGTCCTGTCAATCCTAAAATTAGCAAAGCATGCGATTTGGTTATTTTATTGCTCTGTGAACTCTGCTTTATTCACATTGGCTCATTTTATTTGGGTCTTTCAGAGAAGTATTCTGTTTTCTTGCCTACGTTACAGTCCTCAGATTGCCTCAATTTATTTCTAACGCGTTTGAAAATGATTTCGCAGCGATTCACCTTCGTATAAGTCTGACCAATATTTTAATTGAATCCTGCCAGTGCACCAGATGCCCGAAAACGGGCTTATTATTATTATTATTATTTATTTCAGAGCCAATTCCGACTCCTGAAAATAACAAGAACCCCAACGCCCCTCCAGAGCGAGGGGCGCTGGCGGCGAGAGACCGGCTTCGCCTCGGGGCAGCGACTGGGCCCGGCCCGGCGGCGGGGGCCTGGCCGGGGGGAAGCGCCTGGGCCCGGCCGGGGGGGAAATCGCCTGAGCCCGGCCGGCTGGGCCCGGCCTCTCGCCGGTTGTGTGCCGCCACCTGCCGGGCGCGGTGGCACCGGCACGGCCCCGGCAGAGGCTTCCAAGCGGCCCGGTCTGGGTTACTCGCGGAAACCGCAGGAGCCCGCCCGCGGGCGCGGAGCTCCAGGCCGCCGCCTGTCTTCTTCTCTTGGTGCCGGCACATAAAGAGGCCGTGGAACAAATAAGAACCGGTGTGGCACGTGTAAAGCACTGAAACGCTTATTTAATAATCTCATCAGATGGAAAATGTGCACGGAAATAGTTGCTGCTTGCTCATTTTATATGTACAGCACTGCTGACTTCCCCTAAGAACTGGAGTAATTATTTTAATACAGTAAAACAATGATGACAATGATAAAATGTCTCGTCCATATTTTAGATATTTATGTCTCTTCTAATATACTAAAGACTCTATCGCCCCCCCCCTCCCCCCCATCCCCTCAACGTTTGTTGTCATTTAAAATAAAAATTATCTGTATTGAGGAGAAGTGCCAACAACATTTCTAAAGTAGGTATGTATGATCCCAAAGCATCAATCAAATGAACCATGATAAATTAAGACTTTCAGAAATGGGTGTTGAAGTGAAAGGAGCTCATCATTCTTGCTCACAGTTATTAAAGCAGAGATTCAGGAATCTCTGTCTGATCCCATTTAGTGACGAGGTAAGTATCCAGCCCCCTACACTGTTTTACCTGTTAGTGGCATCTTCAGTTTAGCAATGGAAATTCAGTCCAAACTTGGTATCCAGTACACACACACACACACAAAAAAAAAAAAAAAAAAAAAAAAAAAGCATTTTTCCCCCTCTAAAAATAGTCCTTGCAAGGTTTTCAGTGTCTCTGTGTATTTGCCTAATGACCCTGGCTATCCGGGAGGCACAGGATGATCTAGTGGGCTGACACTGAGGTCAGGATCCACACACCTGGGTTCCCAACCACGCTCGCTCATTGATTGCAGCAAGGCTTGACCTGAATTAGGTTTTCTGCCTCAGTTTACCCACCTGCAAACAAAAGCTACTCTGACTTACCTCACAGGTATGTTTCTAACCTGAAAGTTTCTAGAAGTAGCAGCAAGGCATATATTTTCACTACTAGCTTTTAGTCCTTCCACTCTGCAGGGAGAATACAGCTGAACACCAAACAGCAAGCACAGTTCTAACCCAGGTAACACATCATTTCCAGGGTAATCAAAGATCCCTATATTTCTTCCTTATTTTTAAACTAGTTCAGCTCAACTGAAGAATACAGGGCTTGTGACAGGACAGAATTTGGCCTATAAAAACCCTTTTTACACACTGATAATATTCAAAAAAGAAGAAATTTAGTCTGACGACCTTGGTGAAAAAACATCTTGGCTTTCTATACCAGATACTGACTCACCATGTGATGAGAAGAGAGGACGTTACAGGGTTTGTGTCCTTTATCAGTGATGCCTGATGCCAGCAGGCACTCCAGATCTGTCACAGTCCTGCATCTCCCCTTGCTGCTCCCCCCAGTGCCTACCATCCACATTAAAGGGACATTCAGCCCTCTAACCCAAACAAATTAGCAGGGCACAGTAAACCTAGCTTCACCCTGGCTCACTTTACGGTTACATAGAGAAAAGCGAATGAATGCAATGTTTCAAAAATATAAAGTGATATAAAAGAGCCATTAAATGTTTTGCTTGTCATAAAAA
The DNA here is from genome assembly GCF_011077185.1 of Oxyura jamaicensis. Classification (NCBI taxonomy): domain Eukaryota; kingdom Metazoa; phylum Chordata; class Aves; order Anseriformes; family Anatidae; genus Oxyura; species Oxyura jamaicensis. The sequence goes on from NC_048909.1 coordinate 7,346,651, forward strand.
AGCATTTTATACAGGAGCCTGATTCTGTATGGTTGGCTCCGAGTGAATTAGAGGCAAAGCCAGAATTCGATGTTAAACTCTGAAGACCATAAAAAGGGATGCTGCCAATGTGCTTTCCCTTCCAGTTATCTCATAAAAACTCATGTGATTTCCTCATCCCAAGCTCCAAACAAAAACAACAACAAAAAACCACAAACAGAATCAAAGCCTTTTGCTCAGGAGCTAGTGCTGCAAGAAGAGTAGCAGGGAAGGAAATAAAACATTTCCAAGTTTTTTCCAAATGACTGTCTGCAATAGAGATCAAAATAAAAAAAAAAAAAAAAGGGCCGCAGCTTCACTCAAATCCATGAGGGCTTTTTGGCACTTTGGTGGTGCACCACACTCCCCCATGACAAAAAACAGGGACCATGGGCATGGCACTTTGTAACCTACAAACTGTTTTACTCCCTCTTGCAAACCCAGACAACAGCATCATTACCTGTGTGAATTAAGATGCCTAATACTGGCCTATTGATACTCCAGTGAAAATAACAGTGGTGAACAACACTGCAGAACCAGGAAAGTGGCAAAATTTACCTAGGCAGGACCATATAATCCAGACGGAGTGGTCCTCAAAATTGCTCAAAAACAAAAAAACACCTCACTAGCCTCTTAAAATCAAACACACTGTATAGGTATCTTCTGATCTGGATTCAAGGATTTGTGTGTGTGTGTTTTTAAATCTTAAATGCGATGGTCTTTAAAGGCACCTTTGTAGACTGAGTCTCCCCAGTGTCACTGCAGCCCTGAATACCTGGTAACCAGCAGTGGCAATTTTGATTGTTTGTGTGTTGTGCAGAATAAAGAAAATATATTCCAGAATTTCAAATAAAGAAAATGGGGGGCTCTAATTTATCATATTGTAGTGATTCAACACGTTAAAAAAAAAAAAAAAAAAAAAAAGTAAAATTCAGGAAAGAAGATGACAACTTACTGTCTACATGCCTTCATGTAAAACTTTCTATTCTATGACCTTGCATCTTTTATTAAAATGTGGACACCTACAATAGAAAAAATATATATATTTAAATTTTATTTTGTTCTCTTGACCACCAATTTTCTCCTAGTGGGAAAAAAGACTGCTACCTATTTTCCATAAAAAAAACCTTTGTAGCAGTCCCAGAGGAAAAGTCAAAAGTTTGACTTGAAAAACGGAGCTACTTCAAAAGCATTGTCAAACAGAGGTGAAGGTTTCTTAAAAATGCATAAATTAAAGTATGGTATATTCATAAATATATCTGTAACTTTACATAGTACATTTGTGATTGAGGTGCATATATAGATGAACATTTGCTATCATTATAAAACTAACAAAGTAGAAAATCAATTTGTTTATTAGCTACTGTTTGGACTCTGTGTGCATACGTACGTGTGTGTGTGCATGTGTGTGAAAAATGAAAGAAAAATGGAGAGTTTTTTTCAATAATAAAAAGGGAGTTGCACTGCAGGGCCCCTAAAGCTTGTGAAAAATTAAACTCGACGGATTCAAACTGTCCTATTTCCACTTCAAAAGAGAAGAGGCACTGAGCTCTTCCCAACTTATCTTCAAACGCCCAGCACCCTAGAAAGTTTCTTTAAAAAAAATAAAGTCTCTAGTTCCCCCAAGCACTGTACCCGTTACTGTAGCTGCTGTCTCTCCCTCTTCTAATTATACCCATGTGAGTCTATTAATCAACTTGTAAATTATTTAGAGAGCCATGCGCTGTCTTCAGCTAGTACAAACACACTGCATGCAAAGACTTGCTGAAAACCAATGGAGCTCCCAAAGGGTCTCTCTCCAATGTTCAGACAGCTTGCAGCTCGCCAGTACAGCGCTGTTAAAAACAAGAAATAACACTAAGCTTACCTCCTCAGATATAAAGATTTACTCAGCCTTTCAACTCTGAAACTCTTTGCAAGTTTTTAAACAAAGAGGAAGCTGCTCTATTGTCGAATCTTTACTTCACACTTAGTGATGAGAATATTAATTTGATGTCAAAAAAAACACACAAGTGCTTTCAGTAAGACTGTGATCACAATCACCAGGGGACCCCAACTTTCAGAGGCTACGCCAAAAAGCACCCCTTTAAAACCATTCCAATTTAAAATAAGTGGGAAAGTCTACATTTGTACAGTAATAGTTTTTATTAGAAAATAGTAGAAATTATGGAATTCCAGATTTTACCCCCCACATGAAGGCTGCCATTGGGGACAGCTTCAGATATTACTACTTAAAAAATAGAAAAAGGAAGGGGAAAAACAACACAGATTGTGTGTGTTCAGCTCTAACAGGCTGCAAACAGCGCAACGTTATCTGTCTTCCATGAATCAGCTCTCTTTACTACCTGAATGTTCATTTTGGTGGGAAAAAACACCATTACCCAAACTAATAGCAGTTTTCCCAGCTGAAAAGCTGAATCTTACTGTTTCAGGATTTTTTTTTCCCTGTACTTCATGCTGTTGTCCTGTCATTTCATTTTTTCTTGGCTTCATTTATCGCAGCCTTGCAAACATATATTAATTAGCAGTGATCACTCCATGCTATTTCACCACAAAGACATGTAAAATTGAACAGATAGAATGGTATGCAAATTTCTTTTCAACTGACCGACACCAAGATGCTTTTGCTTCTATTTTCCTTAATAAAATGCAAGCATCTCAAGGGGTAAGCAGCAGGGCCGTTTTAAAAACAAACAAGCAAACAAACAAACAAGATGTGCTTTCTGCAGTTTTTTTGTTCTTCTCAGATTTCAAATTCCGGCAGACATCTTTAACAAGGTGAACGTAGACACTGCCGATGGAACATTAAATGAATATGTGCCTGTGTTCTAGATGAGACCGCTCCAGAATGCAGGCTAGCCTTCCTCAGAATTACAGCAATCTAGATACACAAATTCTGCATAAAGGTCCTCATCAAGCCAGTGGGGCCTGTGTCTGGGCTATCTACACATGCAGCATTTGTCCGTATTTGTCCTCAGTTACTAGAAGGGGAGGACCAGTCCGCAGAACAGACTTTTCACCACATTTCAGTAGGAATCAGACTGAGTGAATTAATTTATGTGAATTGTCTTGCTGCCTGCGGAAGGGTCACTGCCTGGGAAAGGTCACTAAGGTCGCCTCTTACTCCAAATGTTAGTCTTCCTGGGCTGCCCAAGCAAACGGTGTGTGCTAAATTCAGCTTTATTGACTGAGATTTAAACTAACTGGAGTTAGGGACCAGCAAACTGGTATAAGATTCCAGGGCTGGTATCCAGGGCTGGTAATTTTCTGCCCAGAGTATATTTAGTAGTAATTGCCCAGTATTCAGTGAAAACCACAATATATTAAAGGAAAGTCAGTGCATTTCAGATCAGTTGTCCAAGGAAGAAATCTGTGTTTATGACAGACAGAAAGCAGTCAGGTTGCTGAACTTTTAACTGAGAACACATTTAAAAATATCCAGTGAGCACCAACTGTAGGCTAGGATGTTCTGGGAATTAAAAATTTAATGGGCTCAAAAACGTCTGTGCTACCTTCATTAAGCAAAATAAATCACCATACTAAAAATGGGAAATTTTGTAAAGCAAGAGCTAAGGTCTTCATGAGAAAATGAACACTAGAAAATACAGAAAATGGGAATGCACTGAGTTGCCTTCTGGGGTGAATAATAGAATTGTCTGGGCTGTTCCTGAAATACATGTAGTATACATGAAGCAGCAGTACAGGAAGAAAACAATACAAAGAGTGTTTGTGAATCCCAAAAACAAGAAAAGATCCGAGTTAGTCAACCAGAACTAGAACAGAATAGACTGTGCACAGCCTCAGTAACTCAGTAATGAGTTAGATCTGAGTAAGCTAGTTTTTGAGCCTTTTTATGACACCATGACATACCCTGTTGGCATATCTTGAATGACTAATTGTACGCAATCAGTTGTGTCCACAGGAAAGGAAACCACACTGAGATCAGTCCCCAGGGCAGGCATTTTAAGAATATATGAGGCATGCCTCTAGATTTTATGGCACTAGTTTGATTTTGACTAGCAATTATTTAAGCGCCACATTTCTTGTGGTCTATCTTTGTTTCAAGGGTATTCTGCAATGCTACCGCTTCCATGATTCCTTGCCCAAAGGAAGTACTAAGGTTACTTGGAAATAACTAGAAAAGCAATGAAATTTTTGAAGTTTTAATTGCTTTCACAGGTATAACACTGCGAAAGTATGTATTTGTCCTGAATTGCTGTTATTGGCTAAACTAATTACTAAAATGTGATTTTCTTGAAACTGAATGTAGTCAGTAATACCACGAGAATCTTTCCTCTCTATTAATCTGGCTGCGACTCAACAGGAAGGCTTCTTTGCCCATCTTTCCTTCTCAGTACACTATGTTCTTTCTTTTTCTTCAAGGCTCTTGTGAGGGTATTAGTGAATTCTTGTTAGTGTTTACTATTGTAAATTCATTCTTTGTTATTCCTGGAGAAGAGGATTAGCAAAATGACAGAACTGATTATTTCTGGCATTGTTACAGAATATTTATTTTTGTTTATCCATTAATTTTGTAGTTTGCCTCACCAAATAAAATATATGTACATAGAACAAAAACGATGAGAGACTTTTTTTAACACAATGCACAGAAATATAGTTATGACTCCCATTAACATGCAGAAGCACTATACAGATTTATCCTTGCGTGTTATATTAAAAAATTCATCTAAATCTGAAATAACTTCTAATTTGGAGGAAGAAAGGAATTACAACTTCAATTTCATTTTCCTGAAACAAAAGCAGCTCCTTTGGACTGAGGATGTGCATATTTTTAGGACTGGCTAAACATTACAATCTGTGCAATTATTTTACTCTACTGGGAATGCTTTTGATATCTCCTTCAAGGAGCTTCAGTGGTTACGATAAACTTCATAAAATACATACAGAGCATTTTAGCAAAGAAAGCTCTTAAAAGACTTATCTTTGAATATGCAGATCATCCAAACTCCCATTTCAACCATGACTGAAATCTAGAGAGGGAGATATTTACAGTGGCAGTCCTCTGCTCCACAGGGATGAGAATAAAGTGAAATTACACTGTCCACATAAGATTCTGAAATTAATGGATACCATCAAAAAGACATGGCTCCAGAGCTTAAGATGCTCTATATGCGAGTTTGACTGCATACAAAAGTAGCCACATTCAGATCAGCTGGACTACACACATACAGAAGATATTTCCATACTTAAAGGCCTACGATACATCGCAATTAACAAAGGCTAAGATTCCCACCTAGAAAAAAAGGCTAAAATTCCCACCTAGAAAGGGCAGCCATGAGCCATTAATTCATGAGCAAAAGAAACTGACAGTTGCTCACAGCCCATTACCCACTGATGACTCTGCCTATGCTACAGAGGACCCAGGTCCTCTATTTTAGGCTGTAGAGATTCATGCTTTCCATTCCCACAGTCCCCACTCCAGTTCCTAGACCTTCAATATGGTGGCTGCCACAAAATATTAATGCATTGAACTAGCTGAGTTACCGTATTAAGTACAATCATTCTCTAGAGATGAAGTTTAAAGATAAGATGTATTACCTTGTGGTTTGACAGAGGGATAGAATACCCAAAGCTGCAGGCTGCCAAAGGTCTTTTTGAAATGCTTAGAAAAGTACTGAATCTCTTGGTATGGTATCGAGGGAACCTCGGTTAATTTTATAGGCTCATGTTTCAGATCTGTGTAATTCAGCTGCAGAATTAAGCTATCGTGCAAAAAAAAAGGGGGACTTTCAAGCCTTCCACCTCACCAAATGGCTTTTCTTGCCAAAAATAAAAAGACAATGAAGATTTCTCTTTGTCCAGGGCGTTTGCTCAAAATTCTACTAATACTGAAGCTTAACGGAGATTTCTCAATTTTCAGCAAGATCATCTCCCTGTATTTTTCTCATTAGTAACCATGTGGCCTGTTGCCAGAAATAGGACTAAAAGTTCCTCTTCTGGGCCATTGTAATTTGGCAAAATAAATATGCTTGAACCCTCCTGAAATATGACTTATCCTTTAGAACTATAGATCTTTTTTTTTTTTGATTTTTAATATCCACCACAGAAAACTATCTTTGTGCAAACCAAGTAAAAAACAAGCTTAAGTTGCTGTCCTAAGGTGCTTACAGTATTTATGATTTATCTGAAAGCACTTGCAGAGCCATTCAAAACCAAAATATACTTAGATATTCTTTGTGGTACCCCCCTCTTACAACCAAAAAGGCTGACAGAAATGAATTACACAAAACCTTTATTTTTGAGTTAAAAATGCTTGTGTGGAACTCCAAAATCTCTATGTAAAAGCAGGTAGTCTTTATTATAGAGCTCTTGAAATTGAAATAAAAATGAAACATGATACCAGGCTTTAAAAAGCAGTTTAAGCATTTTTAAATTGTACGTCTATATCAGAATTCTGGTTTTGATTTAGAGATAAAAAACATGGAATTGAAATTTTGGAATGTGTATAAAAAACACTGAATTTCACTGGAACAGTGAACTATTTGAAGATATTGAAGAGATTAAAAACTTCTGTTACACAGTGCAAGTAAGTCACATCTAATTGAAGGACTTAACTTCCAGATTACTCTGAAGCAATTCAGATTACAATCTGACCAAGAAAAAATCACTCACAATTTATCTCTTCCCACAAATTTGTAACCACAGTTTAATGAGACAACAACGTGCCCTACCTGGGTATCCATTGTCAATATAAGGCTTAACGAGTTCTCCAAGTTTTGTCTTGTCTGCAACAGCTTCCTTTAGCAGTAGCCCACAGCAAACTAAGAAGAAGGAAGAACACAAAGACGCGAGGTTAAATTTTAAAAAGGAAGTAACAAAGAAAAAGAAAAAAAATACAGAAGCTGCATACTGGAATAAGGTCACTGAATAAAATAAAAGTTGTAGGTTTTTTGGGGCTGTTGTTAGGATTTTTTTTTTTTTTGGCCAAGCAGAGCAAAAAGCAAAGACCGAGCAGGGGAGAATACTGAATAAAAAAGAATACATTTGGCAAAGATCATATTAAAAACAGAGATAGAAAGAAAGATACTAATGAAATATGTTACTGAAATAGTAACTCAAGGGATTGCTAGTGTTTTTTCACTTTTTATAAAGTTATAATTACTGAATAAAGTTACACCTGCTGAACAGCATCTGAACTGCACTGCTGGAGGTGCAGGATAATACGCAGTTGAAGGAAGTGACTCACCGGATCGTTTAATGATCATGCAAGAATTATACTTAAAAAACTGTCCTAATGCAATATTATCATTGACATCAAATACACAGAACACCAGGAGATGCAGATTTAAAGTTCTAGTCAGCACTGGAGAACACAAAATACTGTTCCTTTGGGATTGTGTAACACATTTTGACTAAAGTTATTGAGTCTTGCTGCCCCCTGTGAGTTCATGTTACCTCATTTTACAGAGAGGAAACTAAGGCATGCTGAAGTTGCATGACATCACAGCATGTCCTAATTCCAACTCATTTTTAGTTAATATTAGGTAATAGTCACCATATATTATTACCTGACCTTTCAACTAACAATCCTAAATCAAATTGATTTCTGAAATCAATAGCACCAACACCAACGGCACCGCTGACTTAATGCCAAAAAAGCAAGCCTTTTTATCGGTTTTATCACCATTATGGACACTGTTTGGCAAGCACGAGTAAGAATACAGGGACATTTTTGGACAAAGTTCATTACATTTATGTTTAAGTGACAAGAGATGAGCACAAATTTTAACAGTTACCAGTTCTCCTGGAGAAGCAAATTGATATTCACAGCATAGGGTGTAAAAAAGTAACAGAAAGTCAGTGCACAGACTACAGTTTAAGACAACAAATACATATATGCTTAAATTCAATCCTATTTATGAGAATATTTAAACATAGGATTGAATTTTTAAGCCTGTGCTTTAGTCCCAGTGGCCTAATTGGGAATTAAGTGTGTGCTAAGTACTTTTCTGAAAACTCATGGTCTTCTGACTTTGTTTTAAATAAGTAATTTTTATATTTGGTTTACAGTGTACTTACAATAAAATCCAACAGATGGGTGAAGCACTGGTAATGGTATTTAGTAAAAAGAACTGCAACTCTTATATAGCAGCTATTTAAAAAATGCAAATTTTGACCTAGTTGAAAACACTGAATCAAACTTGCAGTTTTAGAAATAAAGTTCAGAAAATAGTATTCAGGAACAAAAGAACAGTAATTTTTCAATGCACTGAGACACATTTTATTTTAATTAAGCCAACTGCATAATTATTGCTTCAAATAAATCTAACATTCAATTTTTAATATGTAATAAGATATAACAACAATAAAATACCTGACAGTGATAATAAAATAACTGATACACATTTTATCATTTTTATTAGTACTTATCAATATTTTAGTATGGATTTTAAAATCATGTAAATTTACTTTTTTCAAGTTCACTGGATAGCAGTTCAGTTTTATTTATTTATTTTTAAACTTTAAAATAGTAATGGTGATTTAAAATACCAAACCCGGACTAAAAATACTTTAAAATACTAAACCTAGACTAAACCTGCCAGCCAATAGGCAGACATTTTCATAGCTCTTCCCATGTGTTTCGTGGAAACACACAGATCTACAATCTACCTACCAGCTGGAACGACAATATGGAAAGCCCATGGCATTTTCTGAAGGTTCAAATTTGAACCTGAAGAAATTTATTTATTTTTTGAGCAGACTTACTAAACTGGTAGTTGAAAGCAACACAGCTCTGAACTTGAAGTTGTTATTTACACTGAAAGCCAAGCCCAAGGTCGCTGAAATCTTTTGTTTGACTTCACCAGGAGCTCAGGGAAGACACTAGCAAACTGGCACAACTCTATGGACAACTGAGTTCCACTAATTAAAGAATGCCCCCAACATGAAAACCTACTACCTACCTAATTCTGTTTTGTTGCTTGTTTTGCTTGTTTTTTGTTGTTGTTGTTTTTCCTTCCTCATTTGGCATACACTGAAACAATACTACTGAAACAAACTTGCATTTACTTAACAAAGAGGATATGACTAATTGCAAATTTTAGAGATGTCAGACATTTGTTTAAAATGATTTATGGCTACCTTGATATTAGGTGATGTTATAGAACATGGACGCATATTGCATTAATCGTCTAGCTATGTATTTGTATCATAATACTTTTGAATACTAGAAAGTTAACCATGAACAAGCCTCAAATGCAGTTCTCTGAAAGACAAGAAAGAGAATGCACTAGTCGATAACTGCTTCCTTTTCTAAGACGTTTCTTCAGATGCACAGAACCTGCAACTTCCTCAAACTTCAGAGCAAATTCTATTTTAAAACAAGTGCCCCAGTTTTGGTAACACAGGTGCAACTACAGTGATATTACTCATGATCCACTGATCCACTGAAGAATTCATGACACTACAAGAACCTAACACACAAAAAAAATACTGAGGTAAAGGGTATAAAAAATGATGACTAAAAAAATGTTAGAGCTGGTTTGTCACAGAATGTAAGCTCTATTGGTTTATATTTCTTCATTGAAGTATTTTTCCGTTCCCTCAAAAATTTGACATCCATAGGAATGGGCAGAGAAATTTTATGAGCAAGTAGGAAAGACAGACAGCAAAAGATAAATGATCAAAAAGAGAGAAAGGGGGAATTGAGCAAACTACATATTTACTGAGAACTTACTGTTGACAACACCGTATTTCTGAGCTATTAGTGCTGCCTGCAGGCTCTTCCCGCTGCCTGGGGGTCCACAAAAGAGAATACGTGGTGTAAAGGGGGCGGCTGATCGGTGCCGTGTTTGGACATAGGTAAGAGCTAGAACATGACAGAAAGGTAAGAAATACAGTTTATATCCCATTTCTTTAAAAAAAATAATATAAACATTGATTAACTTCTCTCTCATTTTTTAAAAGGTCGTAATTATGATGATCATTTATTTTATAAATTAAACATCTAGAGAAGCCAACCAAAACCAGGACTCTGATAAAACTGTCATGTCAGCAACTTACACTGAGAGGCACTTCAGAAATCTTACTATCATTATGCTCCTGTACTTTCTTTCATCAGTAGATGTCAAATAATTTTAAAGAGCGAATTCAATTAATAATTGCTCTTTTACCATGTTGTTTTTAGCAGAAGTCATTTTTTCTGATAAGTACAATTTGACCATGCAAATTATAGAGGAAGATAATTACATTTCATATTTTCTGCAGATTCTGAACAAATATTTAACTGTAAAAACTCAGGATGTTAACTTAATATGACATTTATCCAGCATTGTTTGTGATTAACAGACTCCCAATTACATTATTAGAGACATGTCGCAAGACAATATGGCACTGACAACACATAACTGAATATGATTTTATTTGTTTGTACATCATTTTTTCATAACACATAAAGGCTATTTGAGCTCTGTCTGATTCAAATCTGTTTGCTGGACACTATTCTTTCTTCTACATTTTGTTCTGCATATGAAATATTACATTAATGTCAATTAGCCTTGGAAAGACCACAGGATATGCAAAGTATAATCATTATTGCTGCATTATAGAGACCTGAACTTTGTTGCAGTCTCAAAATAGAACCTGATAGACACCAAGAAGCTACAGGACAATGTGGCTTGACAGCGAGGACAAATTAGAATTGTATCTGGACACAGCCAGTCTTACTTCCTGTGTCCTTTTTCTGGCTAAAAATACCAGTAAAATGAGCAGCTCAAGCTTTCCAGGGATGATAGTTTCAGATGCAAAGGTTAAATTCCATGCCACTGCATCTTGACTGTCATTGCTACCCATGTTTTAAAGCACACCTACACAGATTTTAATTTCCTCTGTAATTGCAGTGCATACAGCTAAGTGTTAGCCCAGACATCTTCAATTCAAATAAAAGAGTCTATAGACTGAAGAGTCCTTGTAATAAAATGGTATTTTAGTCTAACAAATAGGATGGTCTTAGACATTAATGGTTGCATGAATCATACTCCTATATTTTTTAAAAAATAAAATAAAATGATGAAGAACATCATAAGGATAAGTATTTTAACTACCATGGTTAACGTATTGTTGTATACTACCTACTTTTTCTAAGGACCCTCTGCTACACTTTGGTATCATCATAAAATCTTTCTTTAATAAAGCAGCAGCTCCAGGAAACTCCAGCTCTGCTATTTCTAGATAGAGAATCTATCTAGATTGAGGGTATTGAGAAACTGACTCAAACTGCAAGCCTGTAGGATCATACACATCTCTTTCTCCTGAACCACAAGCTGTACCTGGGTAATGAATCTGATGTCACATATCCTAGCATACATTAGGAGTAAATCCATTAAAAATTAGGAGTTTACAAAATTTTATAGCTGTATGAAATAATCCATTAAAATCCCAATACTGATGAGAACTGTTTTTTAAATCTTTATCTGTAGTAAAAAAAGATATTTTAAAACCCTGGAAAATCGTAACAGAAAATAGTGCATTTGCTGCATAACTTATGAATAAAAACAAGAATCAGCTAACCAAGGAGTGCTCTAGATATTCTGAACATTTTCCATAACCCTGTGTATTGAAAAGCAGAAACATTACAGGCAAAGCACCCTGCTTACAAATGATGCTTAATTTGCAGTAAATAACCAAGTTAATTAGGAGTAATGATCCCCTAGACAGTCTCCACATCTAATTATTCTTAAAAAAAAAAATCTGGCTGCTTGATGCACTACAGAAAAAAAGATCTAGAGAGGATTTTTTCATTCCAATTTTCAATTTATCTCACTACATTATTAATTAATAATAATTAATATTCAGACACTCACATTTTTATTTACAATTCAAGGCATGAATTCTTTATGAATGATGATATGAACTTTTAAATTTAATTAAGTAATTTAGAGGTAATTAATGTGTAAATTCATAATATAAACTTCCTACTTGTTTATTTTAAAAGTGCAGCACTTGTCAGTAAAAAAAGACCTTTTTGAGATGCAAAATTACTGGGATATAACAGATCATCTACAGACTGACAGCTACAAAGTACATTATCAATTGGTCTTTCTGGCAGTTTCCTTATTTTCTTCTTGAAGAATCAACATTAGAAGTCAGACTGCATTAAAGTCAAGCACAGGCAAACAAGAATTGTTGAACAGAAAAGCTATGAGTGCAAGCAGCTTTTAAATAATGAAATGTTACCAGCTTTGAACTACTCCTATTTCTTATCAGACTTGTGGAAGGTACTAGTCCTTTGGGGGATTAGCAACTGAGCCACAATGCAACCTTTAAGAAATGACTCTCGCAGAAGTAACCGTGCCATTTTCTCTACCTAGTCAGCTGTTCCTTGGCAGGACAGTGGAACTAAGACTTTCCAGTTATCTGCTCTTACTCTAGTCCTGTAAAAAATAATTATCAGGAACAGCCCAAACTCTATATTAGAGAAAACATAACTCAGCTGGGAGCCATCTGCAGTGGCTAAAGCTAATCCTAATCCTATGAACTGCCTCTAATAGCTAGGAGCTACCTTTCAGATAGTTTATCAACTACCATTTGCCACAAACATACAAATTTACCTTGTGATAGGACATCCATGCAAGGCTGATCTGCATTGACCGATTTCAAAACTTTTTGATAGATCTGGAACACCCCAGGGAAGTTTCTGTGATATTCCAGCAGTTTCTTTGACATCTCCTGCTCAGAAAGATCTTCTGGTTTCACCAAACGTTGTTGTATCACCGGATCACTTGGCCAGTCAAAGGTTGTATGGTACACCTCTAGAAGACAGACAGTGATTAGGAACTATGAGGATTGTTTAATAGGTCTTGCTCAGCTCCAGCAGGTTTCCTAAACAAAATCAAGGTCTATGTTTAAGCTTCATATTGTGGCACAAGCGATTATCTGTGCACTACCTTTGTTGTACTGACAGCTGGCTATTACTCTGCAGCTGCACAGATAGGAAGTGTAACTGCCCAGGTAACTGCCCTCCCATGTAGCCAAGACAGCGTGCATTTCCTCATACACATTGCAACACCTATTGCAGAGTTGGTATAATCATGCCTTTGAGAAGAAGCAGTAATAATGATGGCTCTCGTTCTTTTCGGAGATCCATAAATGTTTTATATGCGCTAAAGAACTTCATAGATGGCACAATATCATTGGTAGGTATCTTTTCCAATCCAGTAAACCAAGACAAGTAGTGACAATACAACTTACCCAACACCACAGAGAAAGAGCTGGGAACTGGGGACAGTTCTCCAAATTCTTAGACTGAGCCCTAACAATTTTGTTGTTGTTGTTGTTATTTTCATTTTTTTATGAGATCTCTTTTATAACAAATAAAAGTCATTTCTTCAGTTAAGAACATCCTTCCTCATTTTGCTCCAAAAACATTCAACATGATTTTTTACTAAGCAACGTCAAGATTTAGTTTCCTGATGGATGATTGGCAATTGTACTCAACAGACAACATGGAGCTAGGTCTGTGTGATAGTCATTTAATGGAAGCCACCTAAAAGCATGCCTGCACCTCGGGAAAAAAATCAGGATCTAGCAAAGATGCATGGCAAAACATAAGTTCATATGGATAGATTTAACCATTAAGTGTTCTGTACTGCCATAGTCTCCTGTTTACAGGCTCAAAAGTGAGCTTTAACTTTTCCCATTTCAGAAAATAATGCAATGTCAACATATATTTTTTTCCAAAACAGTTTATAATTATAAATTCCTACTAGTTTTTACAATAATGGTATTATAATGCTGGTATTATAATGCTTCTGGGACCAAGCAACACTCCAGTTTCTAGTGGAGAACAGGATGAAACAAATACTGTACCTTCTGTGAAGGGATCAAGCCTCTTCCCACTGTTCCGCTCAATCAGCACAGTGTCTGCAGCATAGAGCACAACTAGACCCCCCCCAAAAAAAAAGAAGAAAAAGAAAGAAAACACAAAAAAGCATAGCTCATTAGTCGTTATATTTAGTGTAGCTATTTTAATGTATCCTGGTTTTAAAGATGAACGGATGCATTTCAAAGACATTTGTCCCCATTTGTCTCATTATTCTCCTTTACCAGTATTCTACTTGCAAATACTTAATTCCACTTTTAATCAGTTTTTCCTCCATCTCCTAAACAGAACAGTGGGAAAAAATACACATTAATAACCCTGTACCCGTGGCTGCTGGCTGTCCCAGCCATCCGTATCAATTAACGAGGCTCTCCCTCACTTACATTGTATCTGGAACCAAGGACAGGAGCACTCAGATCACTTGATACTGATTCTCTTCTATACCACAAGCAATTAATTTTCACCCAGCTACTTTGGTAATGAAAATGGTGAAACTTATTTTTGGATAACCTCCCAGAAAAGTGTTCAAACTTGATTAGAAAGCATCAAAAGATGGAGAATCTGTCAGTTCCCTGGGTTGCTTTTGGCTAACCATCCTCACAGTTAAACGCTGTAATTTAATTACTGTTTTCAGTGCATTTTATTACAGATTTCAAACCAGTTCTTCTTATGACTTTCTTCACTGTATCAAATATCACTTTCAGACACTTTTCTCCCTATTAAGGTACTCATACACCGTAAATCTCATCTCCTCTCAATCTTCTTTTTGATTAACTAGACAGACTGAGCTTTAAGATTCTCATCCAGGTCTTGGTTGCACAGATATAATTGTGAGCAAAACTTGACTTCAAATGTTATTAGCTGTATTAAAAATACATGCAAGTACTAGACATAAAACATTTTTGCCTAGCTCTATTGCAGTGATTCTGAATTCTTCATTAACAGTCAAATCTCATCCAAATCAAATCCAAAGTGACAATTCATCAAGTTTGCTAACATTCTGGCAAGTTCACTACCCACTGGCAAGCTCTACATTTCTCACTTCACCCTGTATTCCACACAACTGTAATCATTTCTTACATTCTAAGTCGGTTCTCTATATTAACTTGGGACAACTGCCTGTTCTAGGTGGCAAGGGCAGCTTTCAAGGTCTTACCTACCAGCACTTTGACAGTAAATAAATGTTCCTCACAAGTCAAGTTATAATCCGTCCATACTAACAGGTCAAGTTTAAAATCATGATGTTTCTTCTTCTCTTGGCAAAGATTGTTAAGTTTATATTCTCTAATTCAACAAAATAATGATTCATATTTAGGGGATGAGGAAATTGTTTTGGTCTGAGAATCACTAAAGAGATTTAGAAATGAGAAAATTTGGACTCACACCTAGTACAGAAGCATAGATACATACAGCTGCTTGGAGGTACTTGCTGGAGTTGTCCTGAATGTACAGAACTCTATTGTGTAGGAGGACAAGGGTTTATGCATAAAAGACAGGATTTAAGTCTTTCAGGTTAACTCAAGGTTTTCAGTGATTCTGAACCATATAGAAAGATCATTCTGCTATCTCATGACTCTGTCTTCAATATCAGTATAGAATTTATGGAGGATGTATGGGGAAAAAACTCTTCCAGGCTTTCACCTTCTGGTCACAATCACACATAAACCTTGCTCTGCTTACCAACATGCCTAGGAATGATGCCAGATGATTGCAGCATCCACGCCTGTTCCTGATTTTCAGGGAAGCCTTCCAAAATCCAACCCTGTTGAACAAAAACATGAAAATATTATTGATCCTGGAAGAGAAAATACAAAACATAGCACTAAATATTGGTGCTATTTGCACAAAAAAAGCCTCATTCTGGTCTCACAACATGACAATGTTTGTCATGGGTGCTTGCAATAGAAGAAAGAAAACATGGGGCACTGATATTTTTATGAAGTGGCATGCAGTAACACCACTGCCACAGTGCAATGGGCATTTATGTATTGTAACAAGGATTTTTTTTCATCTTTCAATCTTAAAAAATAAACCTCTCTTTTGAATAAAAACAATTCAAAACAATTTCTACAGTTTTGAAATATTCAAAAGGATACCAGCCCACATTGTGTATAAAAAAGAGGCTAAACAAATTTAAAGACAGATTTAATGCCAAGAACACTGAGGAAAATATGCACGCTTTCATTATTTTCTTAAATTATACAGGAAAACTCACAGTAATGGAACCAGCGTTCCCAAAGCTAATGAAGCAACAGAGCAAAAGAAAGGAAAAAGAAAAAAGAGCCTTTTGCTCCCTTAAGTCCTTGTTATAGCCAGCTAAGTGTTGGATTGAGCATCTTTAAAAAAACATTTACAGATCTGTGAAATACTGTAGAAGAGCTGCAGCCTCACTCAGTTTCTGCATGATGCAGTATTTGAGATCTAATCCACTTCCCAGTCTCAAGTCTGAATCTTCTAAACTTTCTCTTATTTTTCTGTTATTCGCTTAACTACTCATGTCCTTGTCACTACCTCGTATTTCCCTGACAACTTTGTGATACTACAATAAATCTGAAATCTATCTTTGTACTGAAATAAATAAGATACTTTAATATTGCACTAGCTAGCAATCATTATCATCTCCCACATATTTCTGAAGCTCTGTCGGTATGGGGTCCAAAGGTTTTCGAAGTATTTCCGCATATCTCCATGCCTTCTGTGGGAGGAAATTGGGACATTCCAATTATATAAGAAAATAGAGTAGACTACTTAAAATTCTTTAATTAGCCTGGTTTCGGGAACATGTCATCCTGCTGATATCTGTAGAATACAAGAGACTTAAGAAACTGCAAGCCATTTTTGCCACTCCCAGTGTTTGCTCTATTGAATTAGAATGAACTGCTGTCTAAGGTCACGCAGGTGCTAAGAAATCAATTTATCCCTTGGGACTTGCAGGAGGCAAGGCTGCACAATATTTTTAGCAGTATGCGAGGAACTTCAGCACTAGTTCTGAATATATTGTGTTTGTACAACATATATATATAGGCCCACATCCTTTTCTAGGAAGAAATGGCATCGGAGGTTGGAAGCCAATAAATCTATGCCTGTTTACATAGACTACAAATCTGACTCATTTTCTTCACTCCAAGTGCAATACTTTTGGAAACTAAACAAAAGAAGAAAAAAAAAAAAAAAAACAACCACACCACCACCACACCACAAAACCATTGCTTCTGATGTCACTACAACCTAATGCTCAAAATCAAATAGCAAGCAACAGGCAGTAAATGCAGATTCTTTTTAACAACGTAAGCTTCAAGATGCTCATACACAAATTTCAAAGGTCCTTAATGCAGGCAATAAGGAATTTTATAAATAAAAGTTTTTGCAGTATAATAAAGCATAGCTCAACAAATAGCTTCCTGCCTGCATTTCAATGCATTAAGCAAATGCATAATAAACACGCGCTACAAAAATAGTTAGCATTTTGGATCTTATTTCCAAAGGTCTCTGAGTTCCAGGGTATCAGTCAGTCCCTAATTAGAATACATTATCCATCTACTTGACACTTCAGTGAAATGTCTATTCCACCACAGAGCTGCAGCTTTGTTCAGAACAGGTTTATTGATATTCTGCTGCATTCCCTCTCCATACCCCCAGTGGCTTGGTTCTGTTTTATCACACATCAAAAAGGCCGTATGCTCAGGGCACCCCATGCACAGCTCAGAGCTGGAGGTCTGAACAGCTGCAAGTAGTATGGTATCACAGGAGGGACAAGCTCCAAGCAGATGTCACAGATGAAAAAAAAAAAAAAAAAGGAGTAAAAAGGAGTGTGGCTTGGGAACTGGCAAGAGGAAGCAACACACAGCAGAGCAAGACCTGACTTAAAATATGCCTATCATGCTTTATGCAAACACTGGTCTTTTTTTGCCCTCCTGACTATCATTAAAGTGTAATTAGTAACTTCACATAGTAAATTTGTTTCTTTAAGAAGTCATTTATTTTTTGTTCTTGATAGCGGTAACCTTACATCCAAGCACGGATTGCACCTTACCACAACGAGGGTGGAACAAAGGCTAAAAGTGAGGAATTCCATGGTGCCGTACTCTGTGGTCACTGCTCCCTTTCTTTCAGCTGGAGACCACAAGCCTTTTCTACGTGCAGGCTGCTGTAAATAGTGCTTTGTGCTGGTGCCTTAATGCCAGGTGAAGTGCTCCTGGGAGAGCCATGCCACACAGAAATCAGCAACTAGGAGCTGCATTCAAAGCCATCACTTTCCTCTCCAGATTTGAGGAATCTGGAGAAAAGGAAAACCTCGAGGTCATTCTGAAACGTAAATCTCATTCCTTCACTGGCACACTGCTCTCAGCTGTATGTACATACCGAGCCTATGCACTTTCACACTTCCCACCCCAAAAATGATGACTTAGATATTCAGTTCTCTCTTGTTATGTGACCAGCATGGCCTCAAATATTTTTTTTTTTACAAAATACAAAACCAACACTGCCTTAGAATTGCAAAAACAGCAAAGGGATAGCACCAACAAGTAATGCTGAATGACGTGGCACATCCAAAAGAAATCTCAGCCACAAGCATGGAGCTCAAAGATCACAAATAGCTCTGCATTTAGGAAAACAGATCATCACAAAAGTTTTTCCACACCATTCAGTATTTTGGAAAAAGTACTACATGTCTTTCTCTGCTAAAATCAGTAATAGCTTTGCCAGCATGGATCCAAAATTGAGATTTCCAGAAAACAGCAGACTGAGTGTGGGACAAATATTGCCAAGCCAGCTCCTGCACTCTGTCAACATTAGCAGCACAGGTGATGGAGAAGCTCCAACTTCACCAAATTTTCCACTAGAAAGAAACCTCTGATTCCCACATACAAAGTATTTGGTAGCTTCAGTAAGCTACAAAGCTAAAAAAAATAAATAATAATAATAAAAATAAAAAATAAAAAAGATGGTGAACAGGCCTATTTTCTCCCCAGATGAGTCTATGTAACATCACTATCTTTGTACGGAGTTTCACAGAGACAAGATAATCTGTCATGGTAAAATCAAAAGAACCGATAGCCATTGCTCTCTTTTCCTTCGCTTTCTTCCCTTCCGATGACAGGCACTACTCTTCTGAATTGTTTAATACCAAATCAAAAATAATTCTGCCTCTATTCATGTGAATCACTGGCCTAAGCTTAGTTTCTAAATGGTCCTGAGGCAGGATTAAGGTTGCTCAGCTCACTCCCTCACAAATTCATCATGTAGCAATCTCTTCGCTAGCCTTGCCCAGTCCTGTGAATTCCCTCCTCAACGCCAGCAGCACTGGGAGTTAGACAACAGCCAGAGGTGCTATAACCAACATGTACTAACCCTGAAAGATGAAAAGTCTTCCTATCAACTTCACAAGTCCCAGGATCTAACATAATGCTCGCAATAAGTTTTCTGTGTGTGCTGGAAGACCTACCCGTCTGATCCCTCACAGTCCTAACTACATTTGTATTAGGAGAACACACAACAGAGTCTCAGCAGAGCCGTTGATCAATAAAAATGTTCTCCTTGGAGAATGCCCGTGACATCTATAAACCTGCGAGTGTCAAAACAATGGCACAAAAAATTCTGTATTTCTGCTGTCAGTGGGACGAAAGCTGTGCAATTAATGCCAACCCAATGACACCACAAGGAGAAATAAAACAAACAGCTGGTGGTACTGTGATCCAACATGCAGCTCCTGGTCTATTAACATTTTCAGCAAAAAAACGCTGACTCATGCTTTGAGAGAGCGGCATAAATCTGCTCAATGAAGAACAAAACCCACAGCATTAACTTCATTTCCAATCATACAGGGAAAACGTGGCAATTATTAAACCATTATTATTAGCACAACCGGAGTTGCTGTTACTGCAAAGCCGAGGCACTGTGTTTGGGGACTGAAACCAGCCTAAAGCCTAGCAGACAGCGATCACAAAAGGCAGTTTCTCTCTTGGGTTTATCATCTTTCTAACTTACCTTTAAGGTGTAAAGATATTTTAAACATACACACTACAGAGGAAGTTTCACTAGAGAAAGATGTTGCCACAAAGAGACAAGGCAGTAAATCCTAATATCACCTGACTTGCTCTATGCTCTATATCCATGCTATCTCATTGCGTTGCTATCATACAAAATGTTGACATTCGGTCCTTTGCCACCCATCTGCTTCTATATCACGAGCTGACAATATTGGTTTTTCACCAATGTTCCCCAGCTACACTGTCGTTCAAAAGGCTACACCAATGAACAAGATGGTATAGCATATATGCGTGCTTTTAAACAGGTTCTTCTGCCAATTAAAGTAATTAGTCTAGACTAAATTTAGTACAGATAATCGAATATATTAAGTACTACCAGATGTTCGGTTTGGAGGCTAACTAGCAATTAGGAGTCAAAATAAAATAAAATAGCTCGGCTAAAAAGACCTTCACGAGAAACTAGGCAGACCCAAATAATTCAGGCACAGTGACTTGCAGTGTAAAAGTTAAATTCTGGTTTGCAAATTCAAAATGGATAGATCAATCATGGAGTACGGTGTACAGTATTTTCTACAGAAAAAAATGATAATCCTTTTCTAAACACATCGGTTTTCTGCCAATCTCTTTACTCCTTTCATTACATTTCATAACATAAATAGCAACAGGTAGTATCTTAACTTCAATTCCCATGCAAACAGTGGCACATCTGCTGGGATAGGTCAAAGTTTAGCTCCTGCAAGTTTTAACCTATTGCTTAAAAAGAGCAGCCTACCATCTATTTTGCTACAGCTATGTTTGCAACAGAAATATGACACAGACGTCCTCTAGCAAAGCTACCAGGCAGGAACCATTTAAGAGATTACACCCCCAGCTATTCATTACCATCCTGATCAAGTTATCTTTTCCACAGTTCATACACTGTCATCGACCATCTGATCTAGTTTACGCAAGGCAGGTTCACTGAAAGACACTTCCATCAGTGGCTTAAGCTAAAATATCTGGCTTTGCACTGAAGCACGAGACAACCTCTTTGGCAACTGCTTACATTACCTGAGCTGTAAAAGCAGAAAACCTTCAATCAGGGGCATAAAACAAAGTTTTGAATTCTTCTCGCTAGTTTTGTTGTTACTTCTCCACACCTATAGGTATCTCTGTGCTACAGAATTGCTGTCTTAGAGCTACAAGACAATGGCCTAGCCCCCTGGATCATTTTGTTTGACATGGATGGAAGGATCCAGACTGCGGACCATTTTGGACTACAGCAAAAATCAGAGACAGAGAGAAAAGCAAAGGAGATAAGGCTTTTAGCATGTCCAATTTCTTTCAGTGGCTGATGCTGACACAGCTTTAAGAAGCAATTTTCACACTTCAGTGAAACATTAATTACTGGCCTCACTTTATTCAATCAATAAGGTAGATGATGATACCAAGTAGCAGCATATTTTAATAAAACTGTGAGCCTTGCAACATCTCTATGAGGTCAGAAAGAATCAGCTCTCCTCTGACTAGCAGGTGAATAGACAAAGTACCTGTTCTGAGAACTTACACTATTTATCCGGAAAAGTTGTTCGGTCCTTCATGGATGCAACACCTGCTTTGGACTATGATTTTTTTTTGGACTATGGACTTTTTCCTCCCAAGATTGCATCAAATAACATACATTCTGTATTTTGGCACAGATTCTTCTTTAGGAAGAGGTTTTTATCATTACAAACTTGTCTCTTACAAATAATCCTTTATAATGGTCCGATTGAGGACTCAATAAACGATAGGACCTGAGATTTTAAAGGAAACGTAAAAGAGATTTTGCTGTCCTTGAGTCCAGACATTAATTTCAACCAATATTAATCTACTGAAGATCTCTTTTTGTTCTATGTTAAAAGTCTCTATTTACGTTAAAACTAAATACATTGGGGAGTGGGGAGGGGAGAAGGAAAGCAATACATCTGTGGATGCAGCCAAACCTATCCAGTTGCCTATTTGTGTAAGGTAACAGTGAACATACTAATTATTACCTAAAATATATTCAAATGTAGTGTTTACTCAGGAAGCAAAAGACACGGTAAGAAAGCAAGAAAATTGAAATGAGTAACATTAGACTCTTTCCCCCCCTTTCCTCAATAAGAGGAAACATATTGACATATTAACATATTGATTTTTATATATTTTCTGTTTATCTGTTTTGTCCACTTCAACTCTGCCAGTTGCCCCAGGCAATCAACAAAGCTATGCTTGTTCAGCCTTTGATCATCTCAGTGCTAGAAGATTAGCATATGCATACTCTCATTCTCCCCTTCATCCTGTTAATAAAGCTCCAAACTCCCTCTGCTGATGTTCAAGAAAGCAATCCGCTCCAGAGCCCCCAATGATTTGCCCCCATTCCCTCCTCTGCTCAGGACTCAGAAGGCTAACTACTATGCACGAGTTGTGTAAGTGCTTATCAACCAGTTCTCTGAGGAGCAATTCTTACTTGTTTGATGCAGTCCACGTTTGACAGACGTTCCTGGATCAGATTGGCCCAAAGCGCGTTGGGAATTTGCTAAAGAAAGAACAAAAAAAAAGGCTGCATATTCACAATTGAGTTCAAAAGGAATTTTATCATGCAGGCATATTCCGGTTAAAGGTGAACTGAGATGTCTTCTTGAAATAAATAAATAAACCAAACTGCACCAGTCCCAAGTCATTAACATAATATATCAGAGTGTTAATAAGGGCACAAGAATCAGTGTTAAAGGTAAGCTGAACACATTTCTACCTGCCAAAGCCTACATCCATGTTTTTTGCACACGAGCATGGAAGCAGCGCCAAGTTTTGCAGGCTAACTACCACACCTGACATCAAACTGACAAAGGCATCCGTAAGAACATCTCATCCACAAGTAGTGCCTTTTACCACAAGTACCTGACCCACTACTTCACGTCACTACTGCTGTGTGCGTGGACATACTAACAGCTATCACATGAGAGAAGCACAATCTCCAACACAGAGCAGATGAACACAATCTGGTTTTCAGGAAGTTATTTTCATAGCTTCTGGTGCCTCTCATTCTTTTATCATCTAGAAAGTTTATTTAAAATACATTTTTATGTTAAAGCTCATTGTAATGTTAAAGTTAATTTAATGTGAAATGGAATTGACATTGTATGTATCGAGATGTTCAAAAGTGCAGGTTCTTTCTGTGACTTTTACTTTGCCCATATCTACAGACATTATTTGCTATCAGACAGAAGAACAAAGATCCTTTACAGATGTATCGTTTTTCCACCCCTAATATTTCATCCGTTATTACCTCAGATTTCCCGATAAGAAATTAACAATAACTTTTTTCCTTCTTGTAAGAAATTTTCTTCACTATCTTGTTAACTTGGGCCTTCATTCAGTGCTGAACCCCGTTGAACAAACTGTTAATTTAACATGATAAAGTTTAAACCTTTGGTGATGCCAGCCAGAGAAGATGTTCTGTCAGAACGCCTTCTCTTGGTCTCATTTATTTTGCCATTACTCATAAAAAAATCAGCAGACAGATTCGCTGCCTCCTGATGCATACAATTATCTTTCACCTAACGATGTGAACTTGAGTCTTTCTTCCAAGCAGTTTCATATATCGTGGGCTCCCATCTCTTTTTCTAACCAAATAGTCTGAAGGACGTTAGCCTAAAAAGAGTATTTCTGCAGGGCTTCATTATACTAAAGGATGTAGATAGATATAGTGGGAATGTGGCCGTCTATGCTGAAAGATTTCATAACTCTCCTTCACTAGATCATGAAACAATTTCACCAGGAGCAGTGGGAATGCTACCACACAAGTCACTACTTCAAAGTAGAGTGGAAAAAGCTCTCCAGAATACACAAAAGAAAATAGTCTAGGGCTGGCTGTGGAGTGGACAAGGTGGCCCAGTCCTATGGTGGGGTTTCTTGTTTTGTTTATCTCAACTGTCCCCTGTTCTCAGTGCCTGTCCTAGTATCAGCCATACATAAGGCAACATTCAAGCAGGTAAAAGAGAAAAAGGGAAAGAAATTGCTGTGTTTCTTGAAAGTCAGCAGGTCCCATAGGGTGGTGCGTCAAAGTCTCCTGCAGCCTCTCGCTGCTGGAGCCTGGGTCTGTGGCTTTGAGTCTGTCACCTTCCAAAGGTGCATCACGCTGCTATCAGAAACAGCTAGTGTCTTCCTTCCTTCTTTGATGTGTCATGTCAAGACAGGCTAGCAACTGCCGGGGGTCCACTCTGCTAAGCCCTGCCAAACCAATTTAAACCAAAAGTGTACTACCTTCTTTCAGTGCAGTGGTATTCTTAGTCCTCTTTTGAGCAGGGTTTTTTGCACAAGAACAATCAAGGACACATGTGAGTATTTCTGTGCTTTAGTTACTTCTGCTCTCTGGGGCTCAATTCCAGTCTCATTTCTTGGTCAGCTTTCCTCCTACTGAGCAGTGGCCTACAAAATCACTTTTCAGCAGGTTGCTTGTAGAATGCCTGTTTATTCAACTAGAAACCATTAAGTCTGTTGTATCATATACTACGTTTACATGTTTTTTTCTCACAAACACATTAACATATCATGATAGGTGTGATTTCTCCTCCCAGAAATCTGTAAGAGTGGACAACGACACACATGCATTTGGTATAGTATTCTAGAATTGTATCTTATCTAAGGCACACTGAGACTGTCCCAGTATCCAGTTTGGTGAATGAAAAGACCTGCTGCTTGAAATGTTCAACCTTCCAAAAGATTTTGCTTATGTCCATACTACTTTTTAAAACATGCTAGTTTGATCAACTGTTTCCATACTGCCAAAAAACCATACTCATTCCTGGTTAATTTTAAATGTTCCACGTTGTTTCAGGGAAATCACATTCCATCTTACATTACTCTAAGTAGGTAAGACATTATAGCAAACTTTTCATAAAACTGCTATGCTTTTTGTTTAGTGTAAGAAGAGAAAGCACTTTCCATAGACATTTCCATAGGAAAGTTTGGATATGTTTAGTATTCTGAAAATCACAAATGTTTACATTTAGCTTGTTTGGATGAATACACACAAAAGGCTGGTCTTTACAAAGAAAAGCATGCACAAGACTGGAACAGTTCCTATTTGTTTCTTCATAGTGACTTCTTGGATAGACTAGAACGCTGAACACACATAGGCGAGGATGCCTTGAGTTTTCCTCTCTTCTATTTCTTCTTAAAAATCATGGGGGTATGATGCAACTGTAGTGCAGTGTTAAATCATGAAGTAGTATACAAACACCTTAACTGCAATTTTATATAGCAGTAAAAGCACACTCATCCTGCAAAGCCCAAGTTGTTTCAACTTCTTATTTTATAAATCTGACAGGAGAAGTGAAACATGCAACAGCTTATCATTAGACTTCTCTATAGGAAAAACCTGAAGGTGCTTTCTATTAACATTATAATAACTAGAGATGAGGGAATAATTTGCAGTGATTTATCAAAAAATGTAGCCTCTTTTTCTGTTAATGGAATATTTATCAGTAGCTCATGGTTTCTCAAATTTATTGAATATTCAAAAATATTTTACTTAGTTTGGGAATATTTTTACATGTAGAACGTTCACATTTTGCTTTGAACAGTCAATATTTAAAATTCACTACTTCAGCTGTGCTCATTAGTAAGTGGCCAGGTGTGTTAGTGGATGATTGCAAGTTCAAATTTAAAAATTGAGCTTCAGAGAATAATAATGTATTTTAAATACTTTTTCCATGAATTCTTGTGCCAGTAAAACTCAGATGTTCTACTCTTCACTAGAAGTAAAAAGAGCTGAAAGCATGGCTGAAGACAAGTAAGTAAAATATGAGAACAAATATTTGCAAACCTTTTTGTAGCATTTGCCCAAATCTAGTAACGTTGGCCTACTGACCTAAAAATGAATGACCTCTGGCATCGGGGTTAATTTAGCCACAGTAACCTTATATCCATGAACCATTCCTCTAACAACATTAAATTGCGTTACATGATCTTCACACCAGACTTCCAAAACCACAGTCTTAATTTGTGCTTTTCCTCTTTCAATTTATTAAATTGCTTTGGCCAGGACTGCAACTTTTTAATGCCCTGGTTGTATCAAAGGCTGTATAAACAACTATTGTTCTCCTCCTGAATAGACATTCAAAACCGATTAGTGTTGATGGATGTTATATACACTAGAGGAGTCAAGTTTACCACTTTCTTCTGCAGAAGCTGGGGTCAGTTACAGCAAAAGCAGATTTAGCCAGCAGACATGAATCAGCAAGAGAAAACACAGCTCTTGAGATGATACTTGGCCTACATTTTAAGTCATTGTAAAGCTTCTATTGATTCAGAGGAAGCAAGGATTTCCCTCCTAGTTTTAGGAGTTACATATGAAGAATCAAACTCGTGTAAAAGAACAAAAGAAATGCTTTAGTGAAGACATTCTTCTGGCATTTAACATCTCAAAAACAAAGGTGCAGTACTGCACAGTACTAAAACACCAACAAATTCAGCTCTTCAGGCACTCCTTACTACCTGATTAGCCTTGACATTTTTGACTTTCATCTTCCACACTATCCATCTTTTTAAATCAAATAAGCCCAAAATGACACCCATGAAAGTACGTCTGTATAGTCTGAAATATGTTAATAATTAGAGTAATTAAACCAAAGGGAATTTTTGTTTTAAATTCTCCCCCTTCTAGGATGAAATTTATGAATATAGTAAAACGATCTTTAATAATCAGAACTAAAATTTCAAAGTACATATTCTCAGTAAGAGTCATTTTCTACCATCCTAGCCAAAAGCAAACCTTTTCTCCAGTAAGTTCAGTAAGTTCAATGAACTCTCAGATCTTTAAATACATCACTTGAGCTATCTGCAAAGTTCACTGATTAAGTCAGTGTAATAAACACTATTCTGTTTTCAGCCTAGTTTTCTAAAGAAATAAATTACGAAATTACACTATCTACCATCTCAGCAAATTTCAAATCTGGCCAATTTAAATCAAATTTAGCAGAGTGTAGAAGTCTTACAGATATGAAATTCTTTCAATTTTTATGAAAGTAGGTCATGAGGTAGAATAAATCAACTCAAACTAGTAGACTTGCTAGGGATGGTCACAGAAAACCAGACTTCCCTTCTGTGACCCATGGAACACCTTGACATCTGGAGAAAAGAATCAGTTAAATGGGCAGGAATCAGAAGCAAAGATGCTTCTGATTCTACCCAGGAACTGAAAGATCTTCTGAGTCTGCTGTTATTGCCTCGGCTTGAAAGCTTATACGTTTTTCAATAACTGACTGGATTGTCAATTAGTTTTGAGTTAATGCACCAAGTTATTTGTGTCATGCTACAGAGAAATCAAATATGCACAACTAAGTAGCCCTGTCAGATCCAAAAATTTTCTTTGTGTACATATTTTCCATAGCATTTTGTACTGAAAGAAGACTAAGAGATGAATGCTTATTTTATTGAGATTACCAAAGATGTGGAAACCATAAGATCCTTTGTTTAATGATATAATGAAACATTCTTTAAATGGTGTTGTGCATTCCTGGACTTTCCTCAATTTCACCACTCGTGTGCAAGGTTACTCTACATTTTCTTCCTCTCCGGGCCCTAGTTCTATGCCTGGACACATTTTTATCTTAGTTCATATCCTCTTATCTAGCAGAGGTTACCCTTCTCTGAAGGACCCTGCACCTACATAGACATAAACCAATGTACAAACCACCATAGATACAGGAATATTTACTCTGATCTGCTCAGCTCATAGCAGTGGAAAACATGGGAATGCCATATAATTCTTTTTCTGTGGCATGAGAACTACCATTATTATACCCTCTTACACACCTGTTTTCTTTCTTTATATGCCTTTGCTTCCTTTGTCAGCGCTAATGTTTCCTCGAATAACAAAGTCTCCTGAGAGATACGTATGGCATCCAAATGTTTACAAAGCCGCATTGCCTGAGGGAAGAAAAAAAAAATAATACAGGATGAAATATTTGAAAAGAAAATAAAGCATTTTCTTTTCAGAAGACTACAGAAAGACAGAGTGTTTAAACAGACAGACTACGTGTGTAACTTTAAACAGTTTCGTACAAAGATGTTCAAGAGTCTACAGCTTTGAGTAAGGCTTTTTTCATCTACTGTACTATAACATGGATTTTAAAGAAGAAAGCAGTCTTCCTAGCATGCACACACCACCACCGTCTGTGAAATTTCTGTCGTTAGCTTTCTCTGTGGATCAAATACAACTTCAAGATTTTCAATTAAGTGGTACCAGTCGACAGGAGAGACAACTGGCCATGCAAACAAAGCAATCAGCAATATAGGAACACCACAAATACGTACTTATGGTACTGCTCCCAGGTTAATTAATCCTGCTAAAAAGTTGGATAAAAAAAGCACGCAGAGTTCCGTTGCATTACAGCAGCATCACTACCATTACATGGGCAAGTTCTTGCAGAGCTCACTTGAAGCGTTTCCATTTAACTTGTACGGTAAAATACAGGCATATCCCTATGAATGCCGTTCTTCAGCTTGCCTTGTGCTCTTCTATCACTTCACTAATTCTGAAAACCATTTTCTCAGAATAAAACTTTCACAAGTGCTGAGCTCAGTAAAAGTAAAAAGGTAAGCGGGCAGTATTATAACACTGAAAGAGCATACTTACAATTGTAGTTTTCCCAGAAGCAGGTGGACCGAGTATACAAATTCTTGGAGCTACAAAATGAGAATATGTGAATGCTAAGATGTAGAACAGCAAAAATCCAATCAGTTTCCCACTATCCCATTGTACAATATAAATGTAATCACAATGAAACAAGAATTTCAGCTGGAAATCTGCCTGAATGGAAACCTCATGACTGGGCTCCACCAAGAAGAAAGAAAAGGCAAACACTAAGTCAGTGCCAGCTGGGTCATTCTTTAATCTCCATGGTTAATGAGATTGATACCCTGACTAAACATGCCATTTAAGCATATATCTATATTTGTCTACCAATTCAAACAGATAGCTTACTGGGTGAACCAGTGCATAAGATATGAACATTTCCTTATCTCAGTTTGGCTTTTATTCCCAGAAGATTAATTCAGACCAGATAAATTTTGTGGAAAAAAAAAATAAATTAAAAAAATAGCTTGCACATGCAGGACAAGGCAATTTAGAAGTGACTATTATCATAATCATAGAGTGGTTGAGGTTGGATAGGACCATCATCTAATTTCTTCTCTCATTCTCCTTACTCAGTATGGCAGTAAACACACTATTTGGCAAAGCTTTTGGCTCCCATCACAAAAAAGCCCCAAACTTGATGTTTTAGTTTCAGCTAAATAGGCTGTGTCAGGGTTCAGAGAAGATTTAGACACTGCAAAATTAAGCACTTTTTCTCTACCCTTTGACAGCTACCTTCATGTTCTCAAGTCATCACTAAACGTCATTTTCATCCTCTCTAAATCCTGTGTCCTACTGCACGCCCCTCTCCCTTCCCTTCTCCGAGGCAGGAAGGTGGGGAAAAATTCATCCCAGACCTGAGAAATTCTTAATCTTACCATGGTAAGATTTATTGGGAATGAATAAGAGGCAGGATAAAACAAGGGGAAATGGAGTAACTGCTACAAAAGTATTTGGGACTTTTTGCATGAACACACCTTGGGTGGCAATTCCTTGAGCTGTCATTTTATATGAATACCTTTGATGTTTTACCATTATACTTGGGGAAAAAAGCAAACACAAAGTAAAACAGATCATATACAGAGGGGACTGATGAGCATTTACTGGGAGTAACACAGGTCAAAACAAAGGAGGGATCTACTAGCACCCAAACCTCTTCAGCTCTTGAGAACCGAGAGAGATACAGTGTCTGACGACAGCAGACACGGAAGGATGTGAAATGTATTTTTATAAGGCTTTCCATGCACTTAACAGTTATTGGGCAGGTGCAAATTTTAAACATACATGAAACCCAAATTACGGATTCATCTTTACAAAGTTATCTGACTTGGAAGGTTTAAGAAAAACTCCCCCTTATTGGTTCTTGCAAGTGCAACAGAACTAGTACACAATGTAGAAAAATACTTTAAAAGGATACATCAGCTGTTTTTATCACCTAATTTCTTTCAAATGTAATGTGATTAAATCCTAGTTTTTTTTTTCTTCTAATCTAACACCTTGAAACTCCAGCCCGATACTTAGGAATTATTTATAAACAGCGTCATAAAAGAGTGCTCGGGTGCCAACACTAATCAACTTCTTCAAACCACTTCAAAGAAAATCAAAAAACCTTTCCATCCACAGATCCTTTTGAGGTTTAACTAGGAGCATGATTTAAAATTCACAAGAAAACCCTTAGGTATTGAAGCTTTAATACACAGCTTTCTTGGACAAACGTTTGATAAAAAACGAAACATACCATTATATACACCATATCATGCTTTAATATTGCCCAGGGCTACTGTAAATGCTCACTTTGTACTAAATCTGGTTTTCTCTCTGCTTAGTGGCTTGCAGCAGATGGGGCAGTGTAATTCACTGATTTACTCATTTGCACACTTGTAAGACTCTTCTAAAGCATTCTCCCTAAACATATGACACAAGGGCACGACCAGGACACCACTGTATGTAATGTTTAACCCCCTCCAATCAGCAAATGGTCAGTGTTTAATACGGGAGGTCTGGACCAGCAGCTAAATGAAGTGAGGAAAATCTGCAAAATGACTTTTTCTTCATTAACAAATCATATTTTATTCCATGCTTAGACTTGATGAGCTGTTGCTGAATTTACTTTTCCAAGCATTCTTTACTTTTAACATTCAAGGATGCTTTCAGTACTAAAAAAAATAATAATCTTGGGATAATGCAAAATAACAGCTGGACTCACTGAGTTCCATTTTAGTCCAAAAGAGTCTATCATTAATATTAATGCAAAAAAAAAAAAAAAAAAAAAATGTTTAACTTGTAAGGAAAATCTTTTGTCGAAGAGGAAAACTTCATAGCACATCATGAACATTCTTGCAGAAGTTTGTTACATTTCTTCAGAGGTATAAGAGTAAAGCAGGAACTCACAGAAATGCCACTTGGATCTGGAAAGCGTTCTTTGCTAACACAAACCGAGATAAAATGTAGAAAACGAGCATCTTTGTATATTAAAGAATTATCAGTCGTCACAGGCTCTTTAAGGTTTGCAGAAGGATCACATGAAAGAACAATAGCACAGGGCACTAAGTACACACATTCAGCACACATTTGACCTAGGAGCTTTTCAAGACAGATGTAAGCTATAATCATTGTTAGAGTTGTTTATATTTTTAAGAGTACTTTAGATCCTATTATTAATTAAAAAGGTTTTCTAACTTCACACCTGGGATAGATGCAATACTTCTTTTCCACACATCTCTGTTTGAAATTTTCTCTAGGGCTAAAGCTGTCTAACAAGGCAAGATCATGAAAATTCATTGCTTTACTGATGGCTCTAATAAGGGTTTTTTTTCTTCTAAATAGTCAGCACCTTCTGCCATGATCAAAAAGTAAAATCAACTCAGTTACAGATTTCTGTTACATTATTTTCCATATAATTTATTTCTAAAACAACATTTAGGCTCTAATTTTAATTGGAGTGCCTTCCCTTTCTTAATAGTCTTTTTCCAGACCAAAAGCAGACAGCATTTTTCTCTTGACAAACAACTGCTGTAGTTCTATCTTTAGCCTCCAAGTACTGAAGTCACGAAATCAAAACCTGCCTAATTCTGGGCAAATGATACCATGGGGCTTAAGGACAAATGTTAGATTAATGTGAGGAAATGTTATCTGCATTCTACCAAACTGAAATTCTTCTGCAAATTTTCCACGGGTCTATAAAACAGATTGATTCCACGTGCTGCCCGTATCAGAAAAGGCTGGACATAATTTGCAGAATGTGATTTTTTTTTTGGATACTTAGCAGCACTTCAATCTACATCCATCTGATCGCTACCGCTACGTATAAAGAGCTCACAGCACCTCCAGTGATAATGATTTCATTGATGCCGCAGCAGAACTTTCATAATGGTTTACTATGGTTTTAAAGAAACATCAAAGCAACATGACACCAGCTGTTCCTGACAGCTCATGCAGAACAAAAATTACAGTTCAGTTGTGCATATCCAAATATAATCTGCCTAAGGGTGAACAGTTTGTAAATCAAATAATTTGATTGAGCCTACATGCTTTTATTGTGCAGAATAGAGACTTCCTATTCAATTTACCAGGTTTTGTTATACATCTGTGTAGGCACACTCACTGTTCCTTCATCTGAGATGCCACTGAGCAGTGGAACTCATTAACAACAGCCAGTAACTAACTAATCAAAAAAACAGAGAATCTGCCAGCCCAGGTAGGATGGGAAACCAAATTTACACCTGACAAAAGGAGTAATTAGTGAGCTTAAAGACAACAGGAAATATCAGATGGGGCACAGAATGCATTAATAATTGATACACCAGAACTCTTTGTTATTCCCTTAGAGGGTTTCATTGTTATAACTGTTAAAGTGCATTTTTTATTAGATTACCCCACTAAAAAAAAAAAAAGGAAATTAAAAAGCATCTCATTTATAACTATTCCAAAGTGCTCACTTTTTTTTTTTCCCTCAAGATGTGGTCTGAAAAGTTGTATCCATCATTTGCCAACTGAAGTGCAGTTTCTAAGCAGCTGTTTACAAATGTAAGTTGAAGCGTCTGTGGTCGCTCTGTTTTCACTTACCATCGTCGTTATTTCGTTTTAAATGGTCTATCATAAACTGAATGGGATCATCTGGCTTATGAATCAGTAGTTCTTCAACCATGTTCTGAAAATAAATAGGGCAAAGTCAGAGGAAAATTTAACGTAGCTATGCAGTTGTGATATATTGCAATTTAAGGCAGTGTAATGAGGAGGATCTTAAAGAGTTTATAAATGCTAATTCCTTTTCTCAAGTCCCTTTCAATAAACAGGACAGAGAACATGAAGCCTTTAGTGGAGGCTGAAAAAATGAAGTAAAACTTAGTTAAAAAATGTCAAAAAAAAAACAACAACACACAAATATTTTCTTTAGCTTATTTATGATACAGACACACACCAGAAAGGTTTGGCTCGAGCAGTCTGGTGTAGGTAAGGGTTCAGTCAACACTGACAAAAACCATACAAGCAGTTTCAAAACCAGCCAGCTTAAATTAGCATCTCTTCGGGGCAAGTTAAACCTCTTTCTCAAGCACATTCCCACAAGTTTCCAACCAGCCTAGAGGACCGCAGGATAGATGAGACTTGCAGAAAACACACAAAGCCCACAACCAATCAAAACCACAAAAGCAGCACATCTCAGTTCTTTAACCCTGCTGGTCTTCCTCCTGCATGAAAACAAGGGGGGGAGAAGGGTTTAAAGCCTTTCTCTGAATGACTGTTTTGGATTCATTTTTCTTATTAAATGTTTGAGGTTATACGGGGCCTTGCTTAGCTCCCACTGACACCAGCGGCGTTCCTTCTGCTGATTTCAGCAATGACTGGCAGGGAAAGGAATAACACTAAGAAACACTAACTCCATTGATTTTCTTATAAAACATTTCAGCACACCCAAGGATTCTGTAATTAAAACTAAACATCAAACAGCAGCTAGTGTTCTTGCTTAGATTATCTACTGAACTGCTTACACTGGCACAGAACATCTTTTTTTCTAAAAATCGGTCATAACACTTTTATATTTGAAAGTAAATTCTGCAAAGTCTGTATACTCCATGAAATTTTATACTCTAGCCAACTGATCGCCTTTTATTGAAGTGGTCTAATTTCCTTTTCTGCTTCATTCACTTCATGAGAATAATTAAACCACTCTATTTTGTTTATGAACTGTTTCACATGCAAATTCTGATGCTTCCAAGCCTGAGTAGCAAATAGCATAAAGTATAAAATTTATATTTTTATTGAAAGTTCATTTTAAAATTATTACTTTCCAGCATCATTGATTTAAACTAAGAAATCTGAATTTGGCACTACAATTATCAGTGGCTTTAAAAATAAAAGACCTCAAAAATTTGGTCTTATCACGATTCCAATTTGTTCAGGCTGACCATGATTGTTTCTCCCACTATTCTGTGCCCACGTCCCACCACCACTTACACGCCTGCTTAATTTTACTCACTTCTGCTACGCCGAGTTTAATTTTACATGAGCAATTCCATTAATCTCTGGGGAAGGTTCACCTCTTGGGTCTCAAGTTTTTGGTTTTGAATTTTGAATTTTGTCAATGTGTAAGTGTAGGATAATAATTTCAAGCTGTGTTTGTACCGTTATATTACTACAACACAGCTAAAGCATGAAGAGAAAAGAACACTGCTCGTAAAACCCGTAAGCACTTTACATAGCATGAGGTCCTGCTCCATTACGTGCTTCACAATGTGAAAAAAAACACGTTAAAAAAATAATTTAAAAAATAAAATAAAGCCACACTGGTCATAATAATCGGTGTTGGAATTACGTGGGGAAATAAGATAGGGAGAAGAGAAGGGAGAAGGAGAAGGGAAAATAAGCTTTTGTTTTCCACTGAGATTTGAAGAAGGCCTCACAAAGCCCGAGGTGGAAGGGCGAGGGGTCAGCACCGCTCCCCACAGGGGCTGAGCCTCCCCCGGCTTCATCCCGGAGCAGCCCCAGACCGAGCCCTGGACCCAAGGGCTTTCTCCAGACCTGCAGCACACAGCACAAAATCCTCTGGGGCCGGCAGTCTCCTTGCTGACCCCGCCCGCCCCGCGGGGGCTGAGGGGGGCTGCTTTTCACCCTACAGAGAGGCCCCGGCCCCCCCTCAGCTCTCTCCCCGGTGCCTTTTGCGTCCGGGGAGGGGGGTCAGGAGGACACCAGGACACCCTTCCCGCGGCCTCCTCACACGGTCCCGGTGCCCCTCACCCCGGGGCCCGGTCCCGTTCACCTGCAGGAGCTGCCACAGCCCCCGCTCCTCCGCGTAGGCTCCCGCCGACAGCAGCCATGGCGGGCCGGGGGCGTCCATGGCCTCCCTTAGCAACCGGAGCCGCGTTGCTAGGGAGTGGCGTCACCGCCTCGCGACGCGCACGGAAGGCGGTGACGTTATCGAACGGCGACGGCGGCGCGGTTGCCAGGGAGACGGCGGCGGCTGTTGCCAAGGCGACGGAGGCGCCGCCGAGCTTGGGGGGAGCGGATCCAGGCCCGGCCCCGGCCCCGGCCCCGCCGGGCTGCCTCGGCCGGTGGGGAGCTGGGGCGAGGGGAGAGGACCCCCGGTCCGCTGAGGGGCCCCGGGAGGCTCGAGGGCTCGGGGCTGGCGGCGGCCGGAGGGTGTCGGGACGTCGGGGGGTGTCGGGACCAGAGGGGAGTGTCAGGGCCCGGGGCTTCTCCCCTGGCTGTGGCGTCTGACTGCCAGGGGACCCTCTGCGCTATCTGCCTCTTTTTGCAGCAGCATTACCACCTCACTGACTGGCTGGCTGGCTGGGGCCCGGGGACCGCAGGGCTTTCACACAATATATTTTCTTTTCATGTTTATTTTTATTGTTTTAATAAAGTTTTCCACTGAGCTACATAATTCCAACTCAAGTGAAAGATAAGAGTCACACATGTAAAACCGCATAATTTCTAAAAAGTAGCTTATTTTCTCTCCTTCTCTACCAGAATCCAGGAAGGGGAAACATGAACGAGGTAAAGGAGGCTCTAAGAACCATAGAACAGCACTACAAGCTCTTCCTACAGCAGCAGTTTACGTTTATCGCAGCGCTGCAACACACCCGAGAGAACGCACATGACGTGATCAGACCCGTGGCGAGCATCAGCCAGGTACAGAGCCCTCGGCACAGAGTTCTCTGCTGATGGGCACGGGGAACAAGGCAGCGCTGCCACGCGCTTGGGTCTTGTTCGGTGATGAATAAATGTTTTTCCTAAGGGAAGATGAGCCAAAACTTGCTTCTGACATTGGTGTGTAGCTCCGCAAACCAGTGGCAAAAGATTAAGTAGGGGAGAGAAGTGACTACGTTAGACTTTCCCATTTACAGAGAAGGAATTACATTGCCCAGCATCGCTTTAGGACTGAGTTTAATACTGTCATTTCAGTTCCGAGGGGTAGCCAGAAATATAGGGTACAAGACACAATCAAACCAAACCTCCTTCCCCAGCCACACACGGAATCTGTAATCCTTAACTTGCAGTAAGCAGCATGCTCGCCTCTTCCCCCCGGTACTGGTGCTGCTGTATCTTTCTATAGTGCTTATTAAAAGTAACGGCTGCGTTACCGAGATCGGATGATGGATTGAGGGCTGAGAGTCCCAGGTGGGCTAGGTGTTTTCTGGGCTGGTAAGTGAATTGTCTTGGAATTTTTATAACACGGGATGTTTTAAGTAGTGCAAAGAACTTAGACCACTGGAAGACAAAGGGGGAAGGAATATCTGGATAAAATTAGAATTGTGGATGTAAGAAAGCAGAACCCAGGCTCAGAACCCAGATGCGTGCCCAAGTCAGAGTAAAAGCCAAGCTCTTATTAAGATAAAGAAACTGAAGTGAGCTGCTTGTCTTTTCTGAGGGCTGACTCAATTCTAACACAGGGGCTTTATTCATAACATTGAAGAGGATGTGGGCAGGCATTAAACTGAACCATTTTTTTCCAAAAATAGGCATTGAGGTTTCATATTGCATTATTCTGTTCTCAAACGTGCTGATATTTCAGAAGGATGGAGCAGGCTTGGACTCCTTCT
Source organism: Oxyura jamaicensis (assembly GCF_011077185.1). Lineage (NCBI taxonomy): Eukaryota > Metazoa > Chordata > Aves > Anseriformes > Anatidae > Oxyura > Oxyura jamaicensis. The sequence continues at coordinate 7,383,182 of NC_048909.1, forward strand.
TGGCAGGGATGGAAGAACTGCTTTTTGTGGGGGTGAGACCTCGTAGGTAACACTTCTGCAATTACCTGATCCACAGCATCGTCTGTGACATGGTAACGTGAGCTTGGTGGCAGCAATGCTGCATGGGGAGCCCTAAGTGTATAACCTTGCTACCTTAGGGGTAGGGTGGAAAAAGGACAAGAGCAAGGGACTGGGGAGAAGGGGGAAGAATTGGTGCAGCACATATTGGTGATCCCTTGTGCAGGAACTGAACCACTCCCTAAGAAATTTCACGGGGGACGCAACCAGACAGGAAATGGCAACAGCTCCTTAAAGACTTCTGCAGGGGATAGGGTACAAAGTCAAATCCCAGGTGGTTTTGTGAGACAAATTCCTCCGTCACTTGCTTCATCCACAGACTCAGGTGACCCAGCAGGTCCCTGTGCTGCAGAGCTGGCTGTGCTCGGGGCATTGGTCCTGTGCAGGAGCTCTCCCTGAACTCCCTGGGCTGCAGCTCAGGAGCCAGCAACTGGCTAATGCAGACCTGTGTGGTCCTTGCCAGCCATCGCTCACGTTGTCCTGGTCCCCATCCTGGGTATGCAGGTGCATCAACTCTCTTCTGTTGATACTGACAGAAAAGAGTCCTGTAATCCTGTCGGTGAACAACCAGGCTAAAATGCTATTCTCTTTAGGACTATTTCTGCACACAGCAACAATAAAAAAATCCTGCTGCTCACACGGACACAACGCACCGTGAGAGGAGAAATCTGTAGCGGAAATGGACCCGTAGGGGCCTTTTTTATTTTTCTTACAAACCTGCTGAGAATTTGCCCAAGTGCATTGCATGGCTTTTCTGTATGCACAGGCTGTTCCAGTGCTGGAACCGTTCCTCTGCTCTTATCCTGAAATCTTACAGAAAGCACTAAAGGTGTTAGAGTCCAGGCAGGACTGCCAACCAGCCGCGCTGTGCTTTGTATTCCGACCACTCACGCCTGAAGTGGCTGCAATGCCTTTGGAGAAGGGACTTAAGCTCTTGGCATAACGTCTCATCATACAATGCCATTCACTCTGGGTAACAAAAACATTCCAGGGAAATAGAGAATGCCGTTGCTACAATTGGTTAGTGAGGACAATTTAGGTTAAATGGCTTTAATTTGGCGTTCACATCTAGCGGTGCCAAATAACGAACCATGGAGAATGCGCACACATGCGAGCACATCCACGCTATTACTCCAAAACACTCCCCAAACACTCCAAAACAGCGTGGCCACTGTCCCCACCTCCCACCCCACTCTATTCAAGGAGCTGTGGCAGAGGAGACAAAACTCACACCCAACCTCTCTCTGCAATGCTCGGAGAAGAGCTGTGTTTTTGGCTGCAGCAGTCCCATGCTTCTTTAAAGAGGGACTCCTCAGAGTCAAAAGAGAAAAGCAGCTTCTCATCGCTAACCTGAGCACCTTTGCAGCATATCAAAATGTAATTAATGTAATTTAATGTGCGTGACCCTGTCTTTCCCCATGTTGTACTCCACAGGTACAGTCCTACATGGACCATTACTGTAACAATTCCACGGACAGGCGTATCCTCACCATGTTCCTAAACATCTGTAATGACCTAAGCAAGCTCTGCCACAAGCTGGAAGCCGTGCATCCTGGTAACAGCACAACCAATGGCATTTTGGAAAGATGCAAGCTGCTCCTTAGCCACAGCAACGATCTGAGCACCATCCGAGCTAAGTAGGTCTTGCCATCAGCTTAGTCTCCTTGAGGCGATTGTCGATACTGGGAACAAGAACACTCCTACTTGACTTCTCTGTTGGTTTCTCTTATAACACCTCTCTGGCTTTAGTGAGGATAAAAGGCCCAGTTTACAGTTCCAGCTGTTGTGAAAACATTGCCAACCTCCACCAGCAGAAAGGGATTTGTCTGTGTATTTGTTCATTTTACTGGTGCGTGGAAGGGCATACACAGGCAGGTCAGACCCTGAGGTCACGTGCAATGATTAGGCAGTTCGATCCTTCTGGGTCCTTTCCAACCAGGGATATTCTACCACCTCTTCCTCCCTCCTGTTCCTGCTCTTTGTAGAGTTCATTTCCGTGGGGCAAGGGTTTGTTCATGCTCTTGAACACCAGGGTTGCGTTGCTTGCAGTGCTCTGCTGATTGTGGCCTTCTGTCCCGCAGATATCCCCATGATGTTGTGAACCACCTGAGCTGTGATGAGGCCAAGAATCATTACGGAGGGGTGGTGAGCCTCATCCCCATCGTTCTAGACTGCATGAAGGAGTGGCTATCCCACACTGAGAAGCTGCCACGGCACATGCTGCATAATGTGAGTGGGAGAAGTGCTCTCTCTGAGAAGAGGGCACCCGAGGATGAACCAGCTAGGGCAGCCATTTCCCAAAACCCACTTTCTGTCCACCCTGAAGCTCAGACCTCAATTAGTAACAAAGATGGCAAACAAACGCAGGGGAGTAAGCATGTCAGAAAGAAGCACCCGAATGACACAGAAAATCACAATGGGAAACTGAAAAGTCCCTGGAAGCCACCTGGGAGACATGCCTTTTAAGGGATGGAAGTTCATGCATCTCCTGCTTACCGCCTTTAATCAGGTGGCTGATTAAAATCAGTGAAATGAATACTAGAGATCCAAGTTCTGAAGAGTTACACCTGTCAGCTAGCTTTTGACAGATATGTACTCCACTCTCCCTTGCTGCTCTTTCCTCTCTCCTCCTACAAGTCATATCCCAGCAGCAGGAGCTGTACCACACACGGTCACTTTCACAAGCATTGTGGTGAGAGCAGGAATAGTCAGGAATAATCAGGTTCTAATCACAGATACAAGTCTCAGGCAAGCTACCCAGAACAGGTAGACAGACTTTCTCAGGCTTCTTTCTGAGAAATCACCACTCACTCTCCAAAGCTGGAGATGTGAATAGCCAGCATGTTTGAAGGACATGATTGCAAAGCAGCAAAAGCCTCTCAGTAAGGACTCAGAAGCGTGTGTGACATTCACACTGGGCTTATCACTGAAGTTCCCTCACCTGTGCTGATCCCATTGAAATTGGCTGGTCTATGGACCAAAGAATCAGTGAGTACAGGACCCTAACGATGTCTCCCTTGCATACCATTGGCTACAGAAAAGGCCAGCACGCTTTAGCCACACTGCCTGGGCTCTGCTGGATTCTTGCCTCACCAACCAGCACGCACTACACAGAACAGTTTCCCTTATGCCTATTTTGACTCCTTTGCTGTTAGCAGCTAGAGATATAAAGGAGGACAACCTTAATTTTGCACCTGGTTTGGTGTATTGACAATAACCCAACTTGAATAAACGCCCCCTTCCTCCCCAGACCTCTGCAAAGCTAACAGGAAGCCTTTTCCATTAAATGTGATTTAGGGAATCTAGGGGGAGCAGAGAGATTGAGAAAGCTGTGGCCATTTTCAGATGGTTCCTTTTCAAACTGCAAGCTAAAATGTCTTTCCCTTTTTCAAGAAAAGAATCTAGCTTATTTTTCAAGGCTGTGATGATGCCTAATTAATTAAAACTGAAAGGCATTTGGAATAGTCTTGTGCTGCTTTTATAACAGCACTTTGCAATTCCAGCGCAACGACTTTATACCAGTGCTGAACACAGCTTGCTTTCCAGCCTGCTTAGGGAGGGTCAGTGGAGTCGCAGGCTCTCCCCCACTCCCTGCAGCCAATATGCATCTTTTGTGGTGCTTTCCTTCAAGCACAGTTAACTACAAACTTAGGATCTCAATAACACAATGTCTTCCCTGTATCTGACTGCTCTTTTCCCCTCCCACAGGCAAATTAGCACCTGTTCTTTGCTTCCTGCTGGAAGACACTCCTGAATAAACAAGTTCCCTTTGCATCTCTCTCAGTTTGCTAAAATTGTGGAAAGCTTTTTCCTTAAGATGACCAGGTTTTGGCAACACAGGCAAAAAAAAAGAAGGGAGAACTAATGCAGAGGAGGGAGCACAGGAAGGAATGATAGCTCAGATGAAATAGAAAGTATTTTCAGGAGCATTTTTACTCCTCACATTACCCCATGTTCCTTTACACTTTCTGTCCTTCCCCTAACTACACATGCCACTATACAATATCCACTCTGGAGAAGGGGCCTGTGTTTGGGAGACATCACGTCCCAGCTGAATTGAAACCTGGTGAACTTAGAAATGATAACAAAGCCTGCTGAGGTCACACAGATTCTTAGGCACCAAGGGGGTCACAGACAGCAAAATGTGCCTGTTGCCACCTCAGGCTTTATTTGGGAGGTCTGCTGCAGAGGTAGCGTTACAAAGAAAAATCAAAGTTGCTCAGAGCTGCCCTTTAGTGTTTCATGTTGCAAAGACAAGTGTCTGATAATACCGTTTTAGAAAGTTTTCCAAGCCAAGTAGGTGCTACGTTGACTGAAGGATGACAAGTATTGGGACACAAGGGAAATTTCTTCAGATACTGTTCCTGGCCTTCCTAACCCTACCTATCACTGTGTTTAAATTTGACTATGCAGGCTCTGATCAGACCAAAATTATTCTCCACTTTGTAGTTCCTTTTCAGCTTCCACAGTGCAAGGCAGCACAAACTGCCAGTCAGAACAGTCCTGTCAAACCTCGGCTACCTTCCACACCTGCTGTTCAATGCTCGTTCATACTTGACAGAGGTTGTGACACATGCATGAAACACGCAATTCACAAATTTTAATAATTATTTCTAACCCAGCTCTATCTTTTCAATTGGTCTTACACGGACAAAAATTTAAGACACTAGCAGAAAAATAACTGTGTGAAACTCAGAGTCTGAGGTTTGGTAGTGACACGACCAAAATCTGTTGGAAGACTGCAAAGTTAAACCTCACAAAAACATCTAGACAAATTACTTAATTTCCATACAAGTTCTCCTCTTCCAGAGTGGATGGACACTTCAAAGGACAGAAAGATACAGCAAGAATTGTTTTTCTCTATTACAAATCAAGCTGTTTGAAGAATTTACATAAACAGGATGTAAGTGCCAAGCAGAAGTGCAGAACTTTTACTTTAGCCTCTGAGAGCATCAAATCGCAAGACACTGGGAAACCAGGCAGGGCACCAGACTGACTTACCCCGACATCTGTCAGCCAGGCCAGGAAATAAACACTGCTTTTCTTTCAAACACGGCAGCGGAGACCCAGGCTGGTAGGAGACGATCACAAAAAATCCTGGCGTTTGTAGGCTCTGTGATCCCCTTGATCTGCAGGAGGGTCAAACCCGACCTTTACCGAGGCGCAACCGAGAGGAGCCTCAGGTTAAATCCCTGGGCCCAGCACCTCAGACGCTGCCCCCGGGCCCCGCTCGGCACCCGAGAGGTTACCACAACCTCGGGAGCTACGGTGGCCTCCCCGGGGCACGGGGGGAGCTCCCCGGGGAGAGCCGGGCCCCGGCGGCCCCCTGAGGGGATCGGGGCCGCTGCTGAGGGCAGCCGCGGGCCTCGGAGGGCCTCTAGCGGCCGCCTCGGGGAAGGCGGCCCGGGCCCTCCGCAGCGCCCTTCTAAGGCAGCCCGGCCTCGGGGCCTTCTTCGTAAAAATTTCCTGAAGGCCGTTTGCTTATAAAGCGCTCAAACAACCCGCTCTGCTCCCACATCCTCAAAAGGGCTTCGCCACGTTAGCAGCACGCCGCCAAAATGGCTGCTTTCGCAGGCACACAGATGCCAGCCCCCCCTGACTGCTTTCACATGCATTTGGCTGTGCCCCGTCCTGTTCAGTCACCTCGCTGCCCTGTGAACACCTCATAGCCCACAGCGGCTTTGTCTCTATGAGAGTTCTGAATTCAGCTGGGGGTGGGCACAGCACCCATTGAAACCGAGCTTTTGGTCAACTGTCAGTGAGGGACACCCAGAGCCCTGACAAAAACAGTACTGTGGGGCACCGAAGTTCACCCAGTGAGGCCAAAACTAGAGGAGGCCCTCGGCTTCAAGTGGAAGGTTTAGCCAAGTAAAGATCACATATGCCAAAAATCACAAAAAACATCAGGTCAAAATTAGAATTAATTATTGTCTGAAAAGTAAAGCCCAGGTGCACACTAGCTCAGCTCCACCTGCCAAGCTGTCACTTGTGTGAATGAAGTAACCCAGCTCCTGTTGCTTCTCTGAACTACTCTGTAACCACTTAATTCTCAAATTCAGGCCATTGTACCCGTAGCTAAGTAGTTCCAAATAAATCAAGATGAACCAGCAAAGATGCTTAAAAATCAGGAAATAAAGTTATTTCCTTCACTAGTGTCTACTGCATGCTTATTATTTACAGCTGGGTTTATGAGCCACGAATCATAGCGCTCAGCATCCATAAGTAAGCAAGGTATTTTCTTTTTGTACCCTGGTGGACGTACTTCTGTGGGTAATATTACCTAATTATTTTTACACTGGTAAGTGCAGCTTTTCACCTTTAAGCTTGTTAAGGGATATGCAAAATGTATTTAAAATGAGGCAAGATCAACTTTCTGCTTTGCTTTCCTTTCATTTACACCATGCTGTAAAACTTACCCCATTGCAGAAGGCTGAAAGCCAGCTTTCCCTATCGCCTAGCCCCAAGATAAGGTTCAAGGTAACTTTTACATAAATTTTTCTATTAAGTGCTGTTGTTCAGCCAATGTGTTTTCACAAACAGACTGTACATCACTTGTGCCATGCCTTTGTGTGGGTTGTTTGAATTTAAGAATTCTACTTAATTCCATAATTGCAAGGCTGAGGTTCATGTATGAATTTCTAAATTACGTTGAGCAACCTTTCATCTATTCATTTCTTTGAAGAGAAAAATACAGTAAGAAACACCAGTTAGGAGGGCTGGGAGGAGAGACAGGCAAAACAAGAAAACAACCTTAACCTAATAGGTCAAGCTTACAGTGAAATCAACTCCCAAATCCCCCTTGGTTTGAGGAACTGCCCTGTGTACTCTTCAGCAGGGTACAGAAGAGGGAAACAAGTACGCAGGGACAAAGCAAGCCACCCAGCTTCTGTGCCCCCAGCTTTGCAAACAGCAGTCTGACATTTTCATCCATTAATTTCTCTGTTCACTCTGTAGCCTCTAGCCCATGTAAACAAATCCACACAAAGCTAATATGCAGATGCGCTGTACTGAAGTGTCTGTGGTTATTTTATGGATTATACTGTCACGTCATTGTTGAGGTTGTTTTTCCACAGAAGATAAAAAGCCATTAGCTCCACACAGAAAAGTGAGCTTCTAGTGAAGAACCCCATGCAAAAAGGGGCAGACCCACTTACCTGCTTGGTACTACTCAGCACACAGATTGTGGAAGATGCTTCAATGCTGAGTTTGTTTCTCCGCGTTTTGTCTCAGCACACCTTGGTCCCAAAGAGAGTGGCTCGCAGGGAATTTAACACAGTAGTGCAAAACAATACATTTTATTTGTTCACAGTTAAACACAAGCAACTGCCTTGACATTTTAGAATCTAATACGGACAGCAAAACCTCCTTTTGGTTTAAGTTCTCTTTAGCTTAGGATTGTACCATTTCCTCGTATTTCATATTTATGGCATTTAATGTAGATTGTTTAACATGCTTACAAAGAGCGAGGCAGGGAACAGATTAACTTGACGAAGACAGCAATTTTAGATTTAACTAAAAGCAGTCAGTTAAAAAAAAAATATCTGTTTCCACTTCACTGATGGGACCCCTTCAAACAAACTGCAAGTTAACTACATACAGCAGATACATGATTTTTTGACTTACAAAAAAATTGCAAAATTTGTTCCTCCGTAATCTTTGTGGTCCATAAACAAACCTAAAGTGGTTTCCGTTACTATCCTGGTGCTAAAATCCTTTTTAAAAGAAGAAAAAAGCCACCTCATCAATGAGCTTGCATTACCGCCAGGGCATTTTTGTAACCCACAACAAAAAACCGCCTCTCCTCAGAACAAGTGAGGTCATCACAGAAGCAAGACACTCTTCTGGGGCTTGGCAGAGCAGGATGGTCTAAAAACTCCTGCAACACAACTCCACCCAGCAGCTGAGGCAGCCCTTCAAGGGCCATGTGCAAACCGTTCAACTCCTGGTGCTTGGATCCAGTGGGGTGAGAGGCAGGAAACCTCCAAATCTTACCAAAACATACGCTACCACGTTTGCTACCACTAAGTCTTAGAAAACCTATAGACATGTCGACAAAACCAGTCTGTCACTTACAACCAACTCTCTATTTTCTATTCCATGCAGATTCAAGCTTTGACTAAACCACTGAAGTTCACTTTTACTTTCAGAGTTAGGACTGACCAACCGAAAGGACACTGAGAATAACTTAGCGAGGCAGAAATGTATTTAGACCCTAGGTGTTAAGTAAAAAGTGGAAATGGGAGGCAAAGTAGTGTCTGGCACACGTTCACATGCCACCAGCCCCTGTGACAGACTCCTTTTGCTGTTCAGGTTACGAAGGGAAGTGAACTACAAGTGCAAGTGTACTTGGCTTTGATTTATATTTGAAACAATTCTTCAACAGCAGCTGCCACCCACAGAACGTTAAAGAAAAGAGACGTGATGCAGGATACCTGTGAAGCCTGGTATGTCGAAGTATGCCTGGACCCAGACATACCCAAGGTTTAAAATAAGCACACTGCCTTCCTAACCGCAGGCTCTGTTCTGTCACGAAAGAGATTGAGTCTGACCACTGACAAGCCCTGATCCTGCCACCCTCCTTCACAGAAGGCTCATCATTGACTTAAACATGATTAACACGGAAAGGCTTCACGACAGAATTCAGGTTTTCGTTTCAAGCAGGCTGCCTCTTCAGTCTTGTCCTTGAAGGAGACGGGGGTGAAGGGGACATACCTAGAGCCAAACTGACATTGCTGAGCTGAAAAGCGTGCTGCAGGTAGAGCAGAACTGCACTCAAAGGAAATTGTGTTCTGTAAGTCAAGCCTGAAAACATACTCCCAGGAAATAAGAAGCCTATTTCTCAGCCTTGGAACACAGCGGTCTTGCTCAGACCAGGAACAAAGACCAGAATTATGAAGGACATCAGGCAGGACAAGTATTTCCCTGATTAAAGAAACAAATGCTCTTTGCACATCTTTGTGAGCTGCAAATCTTCATTCTACATCCACGTTCTGCATGCTCTCCCTATTCGAATAAAGCTTCCTCTTCCTTCTTCTCCCACCCCAATAGCTTTCCCAAATGAACCAGTTTGAGGTCAGTACCAGTCTGTCAGGCAAACACTTAAAATACCAACACGATCAGAAGCTAGTGTTTTAACAAGTCTTCAGCATATATGGTCTCTGCATTACAAGCTCCAGTTCCTTACCAAGTGTCTGTTCAAAAGAAACTTTCCAAGAAATGTTAAGGACAATATAAACAACGATTATGAATTAGGGCAAATGAATCGTTTTGCAGAGGTACACCGTTCCTTAAACATTTAGGTATTCAGAGTCCAACTGCGTGAAGACTGGGCTCTGAGGGATGTGGGACAGTGGACAGGTAAAATAGAGACCCTTGGGTGAGCGCACTAGAAATTCTAGTGCTGCTCCTTTCCAGGATGAAAACAACCGAAGTCACCCAGACAGGCAGCACAATGAACTGCTCTAAATTGGAAGCTGGCAAGGAAATACAAAGCATTCGTAGTAGACTCACAAATGTTAATTTGGCCTCATATTGCACTCAAGTTCATAAATGCAGCCACTCACTGGGGACAGGGAGAAAGGGGAAAAAAAAATACTTGCAAATGCTAACAGTTGTCCCTTCAAATTAGAACACGCTGCTAAAGACTGAATTTGAGAAGGAAGCAAGAGTTAGGCTGGGCATTTCAATTCCAGACCCCAAAATCCACTTTGCATTCATTCAGCAGCCTTCTTCCATTACTGGACATCGATCCTATTCCGCTGCATGAGCTAGCTGCTCAGACCAAAGAAACATAAAAGCTTTTAGTTAAACTTGCATTCACGCCTCCTGTTCTATGCCAAGAATATGAAAATAACACTGATTGACTATCTTCTTTTTTAACTGTGGTCATGATGAGTTTCATTGTAGTCCATGATATGAAGCTGTCCAACACTGCTTTCGGGGATCTTAGGCGAGAGGCTGTTATTGGGGCTTGGAGGGGCCTTCGTCTCCATGTTGGGATCTTTACATAGTTCAGTCTTTAGAGTATCAGAAAGGCTGTTGATGGTTCCACCCTGCTCATCACACTGGCTCTCACTCTTGTTGCGAAATAATTCTCGTGACTTCATTCCAAGGAAGCTCTTGGAGCTGGGGAGTGAACCTACAGTCAGTGGGACAGTGGTTGAGGGCTCCAGCAACATGGATGTCTCCCAGCGATTGATGAATCTCTGGTTCTGGTTTTTCTCTGGGGTGGAGAGCTCACTGTTGCTGCCACCCTTACTGCTACTACTACCTCGAGTACTGGGAGGTTTGGTTTCTCCATTTCTACCAATGGTTTCTTCACTGTATCCTGCCACAGCATCTGCACAACCTTCGTTACCACAATCCAACCTGGTTTGGAACAAGAGAGGGTACAGCGTCAAGGAAATGGTAGCAACTGTTTACAATGGAAAGGGAAACTCTAGGGAGCACAAGCCTTACTTTCCATTTCTGCAACTGCATATATACTTCAGCAGGCCTACACCAGCTTTCCTTCCGCAGTTTTGTAGCAAAGCAGAAGCCACAGAGAGCAACCAGGCAGGTGTCACACTGAGCCTTGCAACATCCCACGTTTAAAGCCCAAAGCTGACAATAATCCCGAAGCAGAACAGAGCTGTGTCCTGACCCATTACGGAAAAGGAAAGTATCTATACATTGTCCTGGGGTTGCAGATCTTTGCCAAATAAGCTGTTACCTACAAATCCGCTTGCAGTGCAAGAAATTATCGTCATGCTGTAGAAGAATGTGGTGTAGAAAAAAAAAAGGTATGATCTGAATGAAAGTACAACACTACTCAGGTGTTTTAGGAAGCAACTACTTAACAAAGGCATAACAATTTATAGGCTAAAGAGACCAATCTACGAGACAAACTGGACGTTTGCCTCAAAGTGTGAATAATGTTCATCTATCGGAGAAGTATTTCCTAAACACTGCCAATTTTGACAGTGATTCTCAGTAACCCTGGAAGAGTCCTGAACCAGATTCAGTCTGTAAGTGGGAAATAACAGAAATATTTTGAGATGATGCCTCCAAGTGCTAGGGATTCCCCAGTGATAAATTCAAAAAACTGGTGACGAGTCCAGCATGTTTACATCATTGCCCTTACCTTTCTTCTGCTGCTTCAGCTGCTTCGGTTTTTTCATCTTCAAGTTTTTTCAATAAGCTGCTCTTCTCCAACCGGCCGAACAGATCCAAGATCTCCAGCTCAAATGCCTGGGTGATTCTTTTCTGGGCCCTGTATCTACTTTCTACTGCTTGCAGCTGACCTCTGAATGAGAAGATAAACCAAAGCCCATCAGTTCCAGTTTCTCCAGATTCTGCCTCAAATGTAACACTGCACCTGTCAACGCACTGCTAACATTTTACATAGGAAATCCCTACCTTGCTTTGATTTTGACATCTTCCAGGTATTTTTTTTGCTCCACAAAGAGATGGTCCTTTTTAGAAAGCTGAGATTCCAGTTCAGCTATCCGTTTCTGGGAAGCATCAAGCCTTTGGCTTTGCTGTTGAACACACAATTTTGCTTTGTCCAGTTCTTTCCGATAAGCAGCGTGCAACATTTCAACCTCCTCAAAGGAAAGAACACAGTGTTAAAGTATAATTTGTCTGTTGTTTTTATTAATATTTAGACACGTTTCTGATGCTATAAATAGGCACAGTTGAAGCAGGATGGACTAAAAGCATTTCTGAAAACAGAGAGAAAGCTGGATACTCTGAGGATGCACACTACAGTGAAAACAATTATACATCATTGGAATTTATTAGCACGTTAATGTTCCTTATTAAAAAAGTTTCAGCAAAGTAAACTTGCCAGTTCTGCACCAGATTAGACAACCTTCATTTTAAGACAGTTTTTGCAACATGACCTTCATTAAATACCAGTAAAAATGTTGGTTTTTTTTTTTTTTTGGCTTACTATTCACCTTCTTCAATTACTTGCTCTCACGCAGAAACAGTTCAATTGCTGTGTAAGTTACTTGCTTCTAATTAAAAAATGTCTCTTTGAAGTCAGGAAGTAAAACCATATGAACCACAGAAGTTTGAGTAAAGTTGGTACCAGCTCTTAATAAGAAAGCAACCAAGTGAGAAGAGGAGTACTGCATGTTTTAGAACAGCATCTCACACAAACTGGTAAAACCCTGGTTAAGAACCTTCTACAGATTCCAGCAATACTACTCCACGTTATGCACTTTCACAAACAGGAGAGCCCAACGTTACTTTACCTCCAACAGTCTGCTGTCAATTACAGCAGGAACACAGCAACCTACTCGATGTACAGCAGTGGCATGAAGAAATAAGTAAGGATTTACATCAGGTGGCTAAAACTGACTTCAGGTGTACCCTAACATACCCTTCCTAGCTTTCAAAAACAGTGCACTGGAGAGATTCCGTAACCACACAGTGCACAAAAAATATCTGAACAGAAGGCCAACAAAATGTTATGAAGCATTTCCTTTATTCTGACCACAAGGCTGAGAACAACTTGATGACGACTTCAAGCAAAGTATTCCCAAAAGGCCCCATCTGCAATTGTACCTTTGTAGTGTCTGTGTGCTTGTGCTGCAACTGCTCCAGGTACAACTCATTGACCTCCCCAAGAACCAGAAGTTGTCTGTTCAAGAACTCCATCTGCTGTTGCACTGATTCGCTGTTGGAAAGCTTTAAAGAGAAATTAAACAGATTGAAGCACTGAAATGAATAGTTCAGCAGAGAATCACAGCTGGCTCGCACTGTGTTCACAGGGTATTTTTATAAAATAAGGGAGACAAATACAAGAATGCAACGTACCACAGATCTTAAGTGGTTAAGAAATGAATTTTCATAAAGCTCGTGATAGTCTATAAAGAATTTCGCCATACAGGCATTGCTTCCCTCAAGACAACCAAGCTTTCATCTACATGAGAAGTCCATTTAACTTCCAATATAAACACCATTTCTGTGATGCCAAGATTTAGCAGAGCTTTAACACAAGTTCATATTGCTCAATCTGGGAATTCCTACTGTGCAAAGATCAGCCAAAACGAGAAGTTTCAGAAGCCTTTGATCTGAGTTTAGAATTTCTTCACCACAACACATTTCTGTGTGTTGTTTTTGCGCAATGAGTATCAGATTCTATGGAACTAAGCACAGGCTTTCAGAACAAGAAAAAGCACCTGATAATAATCAACAGAGAAAATAAACAGAAAGATTCAAAGGGACTCTGGAACAGTGACTTCTCTTACCTTTTGAGAAACTTGGCTAAGCAGCAGTTCTGTGTGACACACCTTGTTGTTAGCTTTCTTTAATTCTAACCTCAGATCTGCAATCATGTTCCGGCAGTCCTCCAGCTTGGTCTGTTCAAACAAAAAAAACTCACTCAGGGTTCTAAGATTTTAGTAAGGAGTAGCAATGGCATATGGCTGGAGGGCCATAACCACCAGGACCATAAATCAAGTTATACTGAGCGCTTGTGAAAGTTCCAAAGCCAGCTAAGAAACCGCATTTTCTTATTTCTAAATCAAAAATGTAACAAAGCAGACCTACAAAGGGACAATGACTGTCCAGATAGGCATTTCCAATTATGCACTGTCTTACTCTGAACTGGGACAGTATCTCTAATGGAGATATGTAGCTTTCTCTTAGATATTTCATGCCACGTCAACAGGAAGGTTATTTTTAAAATCACAGTAAGGAGACAACATAATTTAGTTCAGCGTTCTGTCTGCTTCATACCTGCAATTCCTGGCTCTGGTTGTAGAATTCCTCCCGGTCATGTTGCAGCTGCCTGATTTGGCTGTGAAGCTGAGACACTATATTTTCATGTTCCTCCTGAAACTGGTGGTACCTGGCCTGTTCTTTCTGCAGACTCAGTTTCAAGGCCTGGATTTCTTTTTCCTGTAGTTTCAGCTGGTCTTTCTGTTAAGAACCCCATAGCAAGCGTCAGGCAAGCCATCTGTTTTATCAGGTAGAACATCTATCCTAAGTCACTAGGCTAAGGTGAAACTGTAGATCGAAGTAGCTATAACATGGAGGTACAGAATGAAACATGCCTAAATTGGTACTGTGATATTCTTCGATGCACTTGTAACATTGAATTTTATCATAGTAAGTAACTTAAAAAGAACACTTGAGTTTTCCAAGTTTTTCCTTTTCTACTCCTAGGCTGAGGAACACTAAGTAACTCCACTAACTGTGGAACCTTTACCATTATCCCAAGGGTAACTGGCAGCAAGAGTTAAGCATGGAGGCATCCATGGATTCAGTCCCCTACAGTTAAATGGAAACTACTGGTTTTAACGATCACGGTGCATGCGACTCATCCTTGGGTCATTCCAAAAACACTGACTTGATAAGGTGAGAAACTAGGTTTCTTTTTCAATCAAGTGGTACAGAAAGATGCTGGCCAAGACAGTTAACCCTTGTTAGCACCGATGTGTTTAAATGACTGCTAGATTTGTGTCCCTGCTCACCATGGCAGCATTATGTTCCTCCAGTGCTGTTGCTTTAATCACTTTTCGCAAGAGCCGCCGGTTCCGAAGGGCATGTTGCTGTCTTTTGAAGCGCTCATACAGTAACTGGTTGTGCAGCAAAAGCAATTGGTTACGCAGGGTGTGAATCTCATCTGAAGGAGGAGAACCTAGATAGGAGTTAGAGGACTGAGAGGTTACTGAAGTGTACCATCCATGTTCCACACCTGGGAAATATTTTCTAAAGTACACAAGTTAGATTTCTTTGAAATTACAGCTTAAAAATTTGTCTGTTCCATTTGAATTAAAACACAAAATTTTTAAAACATTTTTTCCCAAAGAAACCAAAAAAATAATGGTTAATCACAAGTCTGTTTCAAACAAGTGGCAGGCGACTACAGTTTTAACAGGCAAGTTTCTAATCCTGTGTTTATTCCCCTGTATTACACAAACCTCACAGGAAAAAATGCTTTCAGCAGGCATTAAAAACAAAGCTGTTTTTGTCTCCAGAGCATATACATGCTCCAGATGGATTGCTCCTTCTATTACAAAAAAACAGGCTTAGCATCACTCAGAAGGCTGGCAGATCTTAAATGGTCAGAAGTGGCAATCTGTAAAATTGTGGGGAAGGCAGTATTCACTTTTCAAAGAGGGGCAAAAAAAAACCCACACTAAAAATCTTGTCACACTGGAACACAGATGCTCATCTGCTAAGCAGATAAGCCATGACTTTATGGAAGGAAGGCACCATCCTTCGGCAGCATTAGCAAAGGAAAAAAAAAGCACATGACAGTAGCAGGTCATTGTTTAAGCAAGTCTAATAATAGAATAACAGATTGCCAAAACACAAGAAACATCCTCACCTCCAAAATGAGTCCAGTCAGCAGATTTGCTTGGCAGAGACAATCTGAAAAATGAAAATGTAGCATTAACCACTAAGTTTAAATACACAGACACTGTGCGAGTCACTTTAAAATGGAAACCCCACCTCAAAGGAGCTTACAGCCTAATAGAAGTACAATTGTGGTCAATCGGTATGAAGAGAATAAGGAGGAATTGTGCAAGAAGCAGGTTGCAAGGGCAGATGGTAAAGGAGGACAGAATTTCTTGGAAGTTAGCAAGAAAAATTCTCTCAGGTACAGAAAACAGCATAAGGACAAAGTGGAGTACATGGGAATGAGAGAAAAAGGAGTGCAGCAGATGCACCTAGCCTTTAAATCTGGTTCTCCAGTTCTTCGCATTATCTGTATTAGAGAGTGTCGGTCTCCCCTGGGACTCTACAGTTGCTTTTGAGCACCTAGTGGAGGACTTTAACCTGATAAAGTCAGAAAATCTCTCCAGCAGTGGTGTGGTAACACACCTAGCAGCCCTACTTCTTCACCCCAAGCTCTGTTACTAACGGCAGAAATCGTTCTAAGGGCACAGACCTATTTTTATAGTAAACTAGTTAACAACAGAAACAAAAATTCTCCACCCAAACCTCCTAACAGTAATGTTTCACAGAATACATTTTTCATTTCGGTTTCCTAACCCACCTGTTTTCCATTCACAGCTATTAAAATAAAGCCAGCACAGGAGTCTTAACAAGGAAGTTTGCAAGGTAAGACTTTCAGTCACCTACTTGTTCAGCTCCTTAGTGTGTGCGTCCGCCCCTTGCTGTATCAGTCTGTCCAGTACTTCCACAGGAGAAGTAGAGGCCATGCAGTCTTCATCCTGGGTTCCCTTGACTTTCTTTAGCAGCTCCTCAGTCTTCTTGCCAACAAAGAGGTAGGCAGTCTTTGGTAATGCAACCTCAAAAAGGTGCTCGTACAGGGGAGGCTGCCCACTCCCAAACAGCACTCTTCTTTGTGCTGGTACTTTGCAAGGGCTGGGAGTGAGAATACTTGTCTCCCCAGAGGTTCCTTCCCTGTTACCAGCAGGGCTTTCACCAGAGCCTCCGCAGGGCTTGTCTATGGGAGTAAACGTTTGTTTGGGTGTTTCCCGCGCGCTCTCAGGCCCAGGCTTGTCCAGAGAAGATGTTAAAGGCTCAGAGGTCGGACCGTGTCCCTGAACACTGGAGACTGCTGATTGGGTCTTCTTCTGAGAGCTTGACAGACTTTCATTTGTGCGGTAAAACGGAGAGTCAAATCCTCCTCTAGGCACCATGTGTTCAGCATCAGTTGTGATCTCAGAGATCTCTTTAGATATTGCATCTGAGAAGAAGGCAAGTGGGTGCACAATTAGTTAAGTCAGCTTAACACACAGTTTCTGGACAGTGTATTTCTTCCTGTACCCTAACCAGTTCTCGTAGCACCCTTAGGCATCCATTTACCTTACACATGCTTGGACGTCTCAATGTAGCTAGGGAAAAAGTCCTGCAAGATGTCCTGAAGTAAAATTAGAACCAGGCCATGCTTCAGAACCGAGGAGTGCAAGCTAACTCACGGTTCTATGACAGAAGAGTGATTCGCTTGCTTTAAGTAGCTCTAGTTCTTGAATTGGTCAACTTAAAGCATTTTCCCAAAGACTAAAATCCTAGCGTTAACAATGTAAGTGAGCCTTAAAAAATAAAAATCTCACCTTGAAGGTAAGATAGAATTACAGCAGCTAAAATATCTTCTTCTAGAGTTTGCTTTTTATTATTCTTTTACATCAGGACCATATCCACTCTAGTCTTCTGAAGAAGATTAAGTTTACAAACTTTACTGTTTTGACTATTTAAGAAAAACTTTATGAAAAACACTTGCATTAGAAAAGATTGTATTATTTAAAGACAATGCAGACCTATTCTAAACATGGAAAAAAATGAGTAATTGTGCCCTATTTCTGTAATACCAATCAATGACATCCTGAAAAAAAAAAACACATTAAGAGTTTAAGGACAAATACACAACTATCTCACTGAAGCTCTCAAAACAGGATTTATTTTTTAAATAGAGTTCTGTAGGGATTCTTTAAATAGGACTGAAGTTGCCTTATAGTGAGAACAAATGTTATTAAACTACCTAATCACCACAGATTTACTCATTCTCCTATAGATCTGTTTGTTCCTAAAATAAATACCAGCATTACTAAGTTCTCTCATCCCAGTCAGCTGCTCTCTAATAAAAAAAGATTTGAGATTTTTTACTTAGGGGAACAAGTCTGAGTTCTGGGTACTAGTCTTCAGCATTGGGCAACTTTTCAAAGGAATAAAGCAGGTTGCAACAAGAATTCCCATATCGTAGGCCCAGAAATGACACGTTTAAAATTAATTAATGGCAAAGCTCACACAGAAGGGATTTAAATATATGAAAGTTACCCTAGAGAGTACTGAGAACAGCAGCGATATAAGGCAAAACAATCAAGCACAAGCCACGAATCTTATATTTCAACATTAAAAACATTTCCTTAGCTAAGATGTATAGAAAGATAACAGAAATTACCTTCCTCTCTGTCCTTTTCAGCACTATCTTCAAAAGACAAACCACCTAAAAACTCTGGAAGATCACTTAAGGTTACTGAACTTTTACTACCAGGTGTGTCTGAAAAAGAGGAAAGAAAAGTTAGTTTTATAGATGCTGTTTTGTCCAGCCTTATTACAGCACAAAACAAGAGCCTTATACTGCTGTAAGGGCCTTAGATTAAATGTGTCCCTCTTTCCTCTTTCGAGGAAGCATCTGTTCCTGTGGAAACCAGTTCCGAGATTAGTCACATGTTTGTCCCAATCCAGAAGTGTAATTTTGTAAACTTAACATTTGCTACTGCACAACAAGTGTAGGTGGCCTCCTCTACAAGTAAGGATGTGTTGTCTGCAACTGAACCCATTAAATAAACAAAAAAGCAGCCAATATGTAGTGTGTCAACTGTGCTTCTATGTTAGCTTTAAACTCCATCTCAGCTTCTGATTTGGCTACTCAAGGACACAATTCTTACCCCCCACACCCCAAAGAGGAGGTGTAGTAAGCCGATGTAATACAAACTTGTCAGTATGCGACTACTGATCAAAACGCTGAGACAGCTGCCAGGGATACACACACAAAAGCATGCAGGATAGAAACCTCATGCTCACAGCTCAGGAACAGATCAAGAACCCATTGGAAAACCTAGCCTGATCTTGTAATTCAGGAAGTTCAGATTCCAGTGTTGCTGTAACACTTCAGCAGGGAAAACCCGCTTAAGTTTCACTACCATCTCTCCACCTTGAGGACAGTGAAGATGCACAGTATAGCGGTTTCAAACAGTGCCCAAATCCCTTTCTACAGCTGTCACAGGTGTAGATGACAGAATATGGAAAAGGGAATCTAGATTTACCTATTAGAAGTTGAGTTCCTCAACCATCCACTGTTGCTTTCATTATTCCACAGGACTTTAAAAAACAGTTCAAGTACAGCAATACAATTGTGGATAGCAAAGTTTTTCCAAAAGCCTTTAAAGGAAGCATATCTATCCTCACGTCTGGATCAAATTGTAAGGCTGCACATGTGACATAATTTGTTCAAGTAAAAACTTCAAGTACAACTTGTTGCTTCTAAAAAAATTCACCCTCAAAGCATCAGCTTTAAAAAAAATCATTTTCCAGAATTCAGTGTTGATCTGCATATTTAAATTTAAATATGTGTAAGAGGGCAAATAGGCCAGTTAAAAAAAAACAAAAAAAACTGCAGGCTACTTCTGAAGGTGACTAGTTAAAATGAAATCAAAAGCATCATGGGAAGGTTTTAAGTTGAATCACAGTTTAAGGCAGGATCCTGGAACTATGAAGAACTCAGGGAAAAAAACAGAAAAACCTGTGGAAAAGTGTTTGGCAGTTGGAACATGTCAATAAAAACAGATTTGTTTAAAATAAGTTATTGAAAATAGGGAAAGTGGAGTTTACCCAATGATTTATCGCTGTTTATGACATTTTGTTGTCGGTACAATAAAGGCCTCCCAGACTCTGATTTGTCCTCCTGGAAAAAAACACACATACATATTCTTTGCATCAGACAGCTGTTCGAAACAACCTCTTGGACTGTTTCATAGAAAGAAAATTTACACAAAAACCATATAATTGGAAATGGTAAAAGTAGTCTAACCTCAGAAGAAAATGAGGTTCCACAATAAAATGCAACACTAAGTCTGTTACTCTGATTTTCCTCTATTATGGTCATTGCACATACAGCAAATGAACGAAAAGTCACATTTATTTGGCAGAAGAATTTTGTTGTACCTTTTTAGGAGGTGTGGCAGCAGCTGAAGGAAGTGAAACATGCACAAAGTCATCTGAAGTGCTGGGCGGAGGAGATGTGGCTGGCGTTCCCAAAGGCGTTCCTTTACCCCCTGCTGAAAAGGGGGAGCAAAAGTTCCTTCAGCAAGGTTCCCATTTCCTCCTTTCAGTTGAACATTATATGTGAAGAACTGTATGTTTAAACAGTATCTCAGCCATTTACTTCTTAAATCTCTTTCCACACTCTACTGAGATAAAGACACAGTATCCAATGGGCCTGTTTCAGACTTTGGCACTGAATTCATTGCAATTTGTCCCAGTGTTTGCATTAGTACTACTCTGGCTGACCAGGTACTCCGTTCACAGAAGTAATGACTTAAACCTATCAGACAGCAGAGTGCTGCAACCCCATTTAAGAAGCTGACAGCAAAATTTACAGCCAGAATTTCTATTTTAATAAATCTTTAAGGCCTAATTCAAAAATGCAGCATGTACCAGATGTGCCAAAAGCTTTGCTGTAAGGTTGCGATGAAGACTGGGATGATTCTGATGGGACAATTCCAGGGGAGGTTGGTGGAGTGGTCATACCACAAACTGCAGAAGGACTCCAGATGGTAACCTATGCAAAAACAAAACACAAACACAAATCAGCGAAGCTCAGAAAAAGAATGTGTGCACTGTGAAACATCCACATCCACGCTCTGATATAGGAAACCAGATGGGAATAAATCTGAAATACACGCAAAAGTCTGAAGAATTCAGTACTTCTCAGAAACATGATTTTGGGGAATTGTCACTAGAAAATACAAGCGAAGTGCAAAGCATTGAGTGCATGCTGCGTGTAACCTGCTTTACCTGCTGTGGCTCAGCTGACAGCTGTATTGACTGTGGGCTCAGAATCTGAGGTAGCTGCCCTGGCATTTGTGATAGTGTTAGCCGAGGAGTGGAATACGGGGTCGAAGTCCCTGAAAGTTTAAAAAACATAAATTAGAAGTATCATACATATCAAATATAAATCAGTGATTCTTCTAGCTAGTAGTAAAGGCTTTTAAGCAGAGCATTTCAAGTCCATTCAGCATACACAATGTACGCAGCCATAGCAAGCAAACAAGAAACTTTTCTTCCAACCCCAGATATCTATTGCACATATTACATACTATAACTTTTGGTTTTGTTTGGTTTGGGTGTTTTGAAGTGCAGGCAGAGGCACTGAGAAGGCAACTTTGTCAACATTCTGTATGTCTGCATGATCAGAGCACGCATGCATAAGTAAATATATATACATGTGTTTTAAATGAAAGTTTGTTTTCCAGTGCCCAAAAACTGGACTTTAAGTGAGATAATAAGATGCCTCTTTGCTCTAAGGCCCATTTTCTTCCAGGAAATGGGTATTCATTAGCCATCAGGCAGATCTTACCATAGCTGCTCTGTGTGTCAATGTAATGGCTGGCACTGGGGTCAGTTTGATGATGTTTTAAGTTTGTACAGGGTTTCCGAGATGCAGAGTAATAGCCATCTTCATACGAGGCTTCTGCAGGGTCCAGGGAGATTTTGGCACATTCTATCACAACATCATGAGTTTCTAGTCTTTTCCACCTGCAGACAGTTTTTGGATCCAAAAGAGTAAGTTAGTCAATTATTGTTACAAACAAGGGTTCCTGGAGATATCGGGAATTGGCTTATAGGATGGCTCATTTGTTCCAGACAGCCCTGCATACTCCCAGCCAGAACTGGAACAAGGCAGCATACAGAAATTGCAACGAGATGACTTATAAAATGGGGTCTCAAATAGGAGACAAACAGCTTTGACACAGAGATCCATAAAGGTCTGCCATGGAGCACTCTGGAAAGGAGGAATAGCATATGAAGACTTGGCTGATCCTGAGCTTCAGCAACTGCAGAAATCAGCTCAGCTAGACTCAGATGTTGGTCAAAATTTAGAAATGCCAGCAATGAGGGAATTATACTATTTAAGCAATCACCATCTGCAATGCCAGTTTCAGGTTTGTGTTTTTCCTCCTAAATTTTGGGAATGTCTTTTATTATTACTACTTCCTTCATTCTGATTTTTTTTTCCTCACTAAAGTTAGCATACATATTAGATCTGTCCAATATTTCAGGGGATGGAAGTTCACTGTAAAGAAAACACAGAAGGCTGTCTATTAAAGGCTGAGTCACTTCTGAATGTAAGATATGTGAAAGATACCAAATCAGAAGGCTTCAACAGTTAGTTTTGTGCCAACTGAACTCCTTAGTGGCGCCACCCTCCCTCCGTACCCATTCTCCCTGTCTGAGAGAAGCCTGCAAAACTGAGCATTGTGATATTCAATAGGTTCCCATTTAGTAGTGTTTTCCTAGTGGCTCTGAAAAGCAGGGCAAGAGCACTACTGTGCAGCAACAAGAGTCAATTTCTCCTCTTCAGTGGCTGGGCCTGTGGAGACAAGAGAAAAGCAGCAAGTGGTGCTGCTGCAGGCAAATGAGCCTATTTCTAAAGAAAACTAATACAACTGATGTTAAAACATACCTGTTAAAAGAATTGATCTGTTAACTGAACCAATATCTAGGTACCAAAACAAGACACACTGAAGCCGTTTTCACAAATCCCACCAAGTACTTCAAAAAACCAAAGATGTGACCCAAACCTTATGCCAATGAAGCAGGTCAACAGTGGTAGTTTCTCTTTACTTACTATAAGCAAAGTTTTTTAGAATTTTATGAGAACGTTTCATTGTTATGTTGTAAAGTTAAGAAAGTAAATTGTTAAGTAAAAGACAGATTCTATTCCAGACACAACATGAATTTAGAACCCCAAATTCATTGTTAATGGCCCTTCACAAAAGATGATGCTTATTCATCCAGCTGTAAGCTTGGATGAAGAAATTCTATGCATTTACCTGGTGTACCTATGAAAATGGATGGTGAAACACCACTGGCACACGCTGTTGTTGATAGAAAAGTTTATGCTGTAAGCCTTCTGAAACAACTCAGCTAAAATCCTCTCGCTTATTGATTTTCTTAATAGCAGAGAGAATGTATATATACCTTCGTGGGTCCAGTTCGTGGTCCTTAGATCCAGTCACTAATTCCGGATGAATTCGCACATGTTCCATCATTGGCTGGATGAGTAGGAGAAAAAAAATATTATTACAACATTTTCCTGATTGTGCTAAAACACAGAAAACTGATGAGCAACCTGCTGATCTCAGTAGGTCAGAATTTTGCATTTAACAGATGTTTAAAGCTAGCACATAACATCACATCCTCAAGAGATGATCTTGTTCCCAAATGAGATGTCAGTCCTTCAATAGCCTGTCTATACAGTTGAGCAGCTCTCAGTGAAATCAAAGTCATTGTACTAACTTGACACATAACTGCCTTTACACAGCTATGAGTTTGTCTCAGACAATAGTGATGAGCAGCATTTTACCTTCACTACCTCTTCAAAAGTCTCCAAGTTTTCCTTCATACTGTAGTGAGAACGCAGAAAGGAGACAAAATTGCAAGGATACATTCCGTAAAGACGATGAAAAAGAGCATAAACACTGGCATGAAGATGGACAAGATAAATCTCTGCCACGTGACCTGGAAAAAATAGAATCTTTTTCACTACAATGAAGAAAAGAACAAGACTTCTAAGAATGCAAGCAAGGTAGCATTTCTGTCCAGTACCACTTCATGTAACAGCAGCACCACACTAGAGAATCTAAGAGATTTCTAACTTTTGAGCAAAGAAGCACTGCCCAATACTATAAAGGAACAGAAAAGCTTGTAATCTTAATACATAATCTTCTGCATTTAAATAATCTCAGACCTTTAAGAGTCTCACAAAAGAATGTGCTCGTCAGCTGTGTAAGAGTCTCAGTGATACTGCTACACCAGAACTGCATGCAACAAAGCCGAAACCTCACCTGGATTCTGCAAGCACCAGGCTGAGAGACGCCCAAAGATACCAAAGAAATCATGAAGGTACTGTTTGCCAGACTGAGGAATCATTGGCAACATGGTTATTAGCACTAGGACGCCTGTGGTGAGTACTACTACATCTGTGTCAGTCTGCAAGAAGGGAAAAAAAACTTGCATTAGTCAGTTACAAGAGAGTTTAACTTAATTTTTCCAAGGATGAAGCAAGCACTGAAATCATCAAAATGGAAAAAGTTCTCTGCTCTGAAACCTACCATATCTTAATGAACCAAAGTTACTTTCATCCAGAATAAATCTAAGAAAAAGATTTTAGATTCTTGCTCCTGTCCTGTCATTTGCCTCCTGCTTTTCTGTAAAAAAGACTTGACTTAAAAAGGGAACATCAGCACAGTTCCAACAATTAAGTAGGAAAAAAAAGTATTACTGGTATGTGAAGCATCTTATGTACTGCATTTCATACTCCACAGAGCCAAGCACACACAGCATTCAGAGGGTAACAAACTGCAAATCTGATCAGGATATTCAAGGATGTTGGTCAATTACCAACACAAAGGTCAGAAGATTATCTACTGAATTTAAATTCATACAAACTTACCTTTGTGCATCTTGCAAACAAGTCACCTGTCACATTGTCACATCAAGTTTTCAGGATGATTAACATGACAAATTATAAAATATAATATTTGGTCTTTTAAATCTTCACTAAATTAAAAGCTATCTTTTCTCAGCTTCAGAGACTTAAATGTGCACCAAAAAAACCCTTAGTGCTGTTAAAACACTGAGACTTGAGGGAGGCATTGCTGTATGGCATGCAAGTGTAAACGATGCCTGGTTGATGACTCTGGCTGCTAAAGTATTTCATAAAGTGGTAACTCAAACACTCAGAACCCCATGGCTTACACTGAGAGAAAGGGGTATGGCAGCAAAAATCTTTAGCTAGATGAAACAGTAATAAAGAACACAGGATATGTTCAAACTCTTTCCCAGGAGAGCCCCTACTTGCTTCCCCAGTTCAATGTATGTTTTCCTCAGTAGTTCCTCTGCTTTGCCAGGAGAGGGGCATGAACAGCACAGGTAAGCCTGTAGCCAGATTCTACTTAGCTGGTCCCAAGAGCTACCCAGGCTGATGGGATAGTCAATGTTACGGATTTTTCTTCTTCTGCCTCCTCTATTCTCCCCCTATGAAACAACCTTTCACAGCATGTTCCATGGCCTTCCCAACCTCCTTACACTCCAGACAGACACCTCTTTATACTCCAGCATGTCTGCAGCCACTGAAAGTCTACTAATTCAAAGATAATTTCACCATGAATAGTCTGCTGTATGGCTCAACTGCACTGCAGATGGAGTGGCGTATACCTTCATACATGCAAGCAGTTCAGAATGCACTAATGGAAGTCAATTAACGTCTCAATAAATTCACGTTCAAGGTATCCATCAACTTCACCAATGGCTCTTGGTCTTTGACTTCTTTTTGAAAGGTTATATTGAACTTTAAACATCCCTAACTCAACATTATACAGTGCAAGATGCTTTTAGAGACAGGATTGTCAGTAATAAGAGGAGCAGCACAGAGTATTCAGTTGCAATTTTGCCAGCGTGCCTCTGTATTTTAACCAACATTTCCTCTCTACTCATAGCTTAAATAATGACATCAAAACAGAAAATAAGTGCCTTGCATTACAAGTACGTATGCTTACTTCAAGTGTACAAGTGTTTTAATGGACAACAGCGACACAGTTCTTACCTTGAGACATTTAAGTAATGAAAGTAGGAGAGGTGCTTGAGAAAGCTTATGTTTCCAAGATGGTTGTCGTCTTATCACATGTCCCAGTAGAGAGAGAATGGGTAAACGGGTAGCAGCTTTGCCCATATATTCATTAATTTTGTCCAGAAGGTGCTGAGAGGATTTTAGAGTGGTAGAAAAAGGGAAGTTTTGTTTGATGAAAAAGAATATACATCACTCATATATATATATATATATGAATATACTTCACCTATATATATATATATATATATATAATCTATATTCACCAGTTTGCTATTGTCAGTTGTAGAAACTAAGGGCATTTTACAAATACACAGGATCCAAATATGAAAAATCTGGTCAAGCAAAGTATAAGTTTCTAGTGCCATTCTCTCAATATATTTAAAAACGGTTACCTGCTCTAAAAATACCCCAATTGTTTCAGGCTAAAAGCAGCAGCAGCAATGCAAAGAACCAACATTATTCCTCAAAAAAAATCAAATTGTAGAGGTTCTTTGGTAACCAGGCCAGTTCAAACAACCCATGAAATGGAATATTTTAAAGATTAAAAAAATGAAAACCTTACTTTTGCTACACAGATACTACATGTCTACAACAAGGTAGTTACATATCACAAGTGCAAAAGCAGAATATTAACAGATGCTAGTGAAAGGCTTCCTTAATTACCACGCTAAAGTTTGCCATAATTAATAGCAGTATTTTTTTGTATATACATTTTTTTTACCTTGTCATGAGGCTCTTGTAGTGTGGACAGTATATGCAGTGCTTGCTGAGAATTGGTTTCCAAGTAATAGTCTACCAGGTTGTTCACAAGCATAGGCCCACGGTCTATCAGTTTGTTTGCAACAAGAAAAAAAAACACATTCTCAATATACTAAAAATGAAGCATTTATTCCAGAAATGTTGCTCAACTATGACAACTATTGCACAATTTATAACAAACCAGTACCTACTGTTTCAGACCTTTAAGAAAATGAGACCTCTCAGCTACGTTCACTAGTTCATGACCATTCAAGCAGTTACATTGAGCTCAGTAGGAAAGTAACCAGTGTTTTTTCATTTGTTTTGTTGTTTAAATGAAGAACAATTACTGCGGCACTGCCTAACCTTAAAAACCAAGATGTACCTAACTGCAAGAGTGTTCTACCCAGCAGAGGCAAAGAGTTCAGGAGCAATTTTATATTCTCTCCCTTCAGCATAAAGAACGACCTCAGGGATAAGGAGATTAACAATGCTCTCATTCTCCGAAAAGGCTCCATCAACATAAGAGATGCCTTAGTAGCAGAGAGCATTCTTTAAAGAAAGTCTGCGTCTGAAGTTTTGTTTGGGGTCAGGTTTTTTATTTGTTTGTTCTGAACAAGCAAAATCCCTCTAGTTCCCATAATGTGCATGACACCCAATTCTTTTTACACTTGACAAAGAAAGCGTCATCAGCCCACAACCTGAGGTTATGCCCAAGAAAAATCCAATCATTTTATAACTGCATTTTAACAATTATTTAACAACCTTCCAAGAGACACGCCATTAAGCAAAACAGACTGAAGAGAACCTTCAACCCTTAAAGCAATTTAAGTCCCAAATATTAAGAGCTTCCTTCAAGTCACATTTGCAAAGGAGTGTATTTGATAGAGAACACCCTCGCATTATTCTACCTTTGCTGGTAGAGAAGCAAAACCCTACCTCCAATTACTTTTAAGGATACATACCACAAATGAGATTATCTTTGAACGCAGCTGTTATATCTTCCAGGACACCCAGAATTGGAGAATCCAGCATTGAGAGGAGCTCACCAACATTTCCTTGTTGTGCCATGATGCATGTACTAACGTGAATGTGGAGGTTAAAATTTCAGGAAGTTCCTCATCGGTGCCTCTACCAGACTAGGAGCGAAGAGAGAACAGATAAATGAGCTTTCCTTTTTTCCTTTCTATCTTAGATTTCTTGTTTCCCTATTTCTTTTCTGCAGTATTGCCCATTTAATGGTTTTACACTGAAAGGATTGCTAGAACTTACACACCTGCAATAAAAGCTGTGAGAGAAAACGTTTAAGACATTAATCTGTCAAATGGAAGACCTTGGATAGTGTACACAGACTGGGGACTGTCAGACCGTTCTGTTTCAGGAGGTTTATTTTATTTTTTTTTATTTGCTCTCCAGGTAAGTCAACTAAAACTAAAGTTTTGAATAAAATGCAAACAGCTCCCTGGATTCACTCCATTCTCATTTTCTTACAGCAATTCCTCCTCAACCAACCTTTCAAGCACTCTGCATAGTAGCCTATACTCTGGAAGAAATATGCAGCTCGAGATCCTTTTCCACTCTTGTGGCTAGATGAGAAATTCACTGCCCTCGGCTTTCCATTATTGCATACTAATAGATCCGGGCTTTAATATTTGCAATCCGGCCAAGTTGCAGCTGTTCAGAAACTCAGTTAGGGTTACTACAGCTGCCGCTACTTGGCCATCCGTGCATACTAAATTACAAGCTTCGCAGCACAACATACCTCATTTTCACATGTATAATTCGTGCATTATATATTAAAAACCCCACAGTGCACAAGCTGTATAGATTACTACAAGCAATACTGTGCAGATTAAATGACTCTAGTCACCATCAGAGTACTAAGCAGGAGTAAATCTAAACCATGTTGGGCTTTTCAGGTGGCTTCCTTCCATGTAGCAGTGAGGGAAGGACGCAGTTATCACACCTAACACAAAATGAATCAAGTTGGTCTCCACCTGTGAGAATCCTATGCTGAACCTTTCCAAGCAGCAGAAAGAATCTGGCTTCACATCACACCAATTTTGTTAGCAAGGGTTTCTTCTCTTATTTCCAGCTAGCATATATTTTTCGTTTCCTATACGGACTGACACACGACCAAGTTTACATGCAAAGGTTTTTTACTGCAACTGTATATACCGCACCTGTTCTGTGGATGCGTTGAGCTTCTGTCTGCAGTGCTGTCAACCACACACCTTTCATGATCACTGAGAAAGAAAAAAAGCAGGAACAGATTAACAAAAGGTACAAATTTTCTCTTCCTTACCAAACCGTGTATATTCAGAACAATGTTAAATTCTTTACCAAGAACAGCAGAGCTAGGCACCTCCTGTACAAGGACAGTCAGCCCTCAGATTGAAAAACCCCAAGAAGTGTTGCACAGTTGTCCTTTCTGGAATTGTCCATAGGTTAGGCTGTGCAATGGCCTCAAACTAGATGGCCTTCACAACAAGATTATAGCTTTGCACTGTGAACCTTAAGAAGCTGCTAAAGAGTTTTATTTATGGTAAGTAAAATCTTACACACACACACACACACACGTCTTCTCTTATCATACCAAATTCTGACTCTGGAATAATTACCCTAAGTCTCCAGTCTCCAGTCAAAACACTGTTACACATTAGCTAAGGACCACGTATCGGTGTTCTATTTTAGGAGATAATGCTCTAATTACTTATATATGTATTATTTTCCTGAAAGCTCGCGTTTGACAGAGTTCCTGGATGGCAGGAGTTAACCCGTCTACCAGCAAACTTCGTCATTTGCAACATACCACTTCCTAGTTGCGAAGCTGCCCAAGGTCACTTTTATTAGGGACACAAGCCATCAGCTTACTTAATTTGGCACTGATTGCAAATTCAAAGGTGATAACATAGCACCACACACACCACAGGCATTTCTATAGCAACAAACTTTCTTAAAGGGTTTCAGTAATCACAGTGCCAAAACACAAAACCAGCCTCGATTTTCGACGAGCAGAGCTGAGCAGTCCAAATAAGATTTCTGTTCCCCTCCGAGCAGCTAGCAGAGTCTGCTAATGGAAGAGCTGAATGCCATTTCTTTTTGCATCCCGTGTTGGCAAGACCTTAAAAACTGCAGACTTAAAAACTGGCTGGTACTATAAGCAAGACTTTCAACTAAAGATAATAAAATGGAAACCTGGGGGTGGGGAGAAGAGTCACTTTTTACTGAAATGCATAACAGATTCCAGTCTGCTTTCCAAAAAGATTCGGGGTGGGATTTGCTGGTTTTGTGGGTTATTTTTTTGACTCTATATTGTGCAGACTTCCAACCCTCAACTTCTTCCTCAAAGAGCTGGCTGTTGAGAGGGGAAACAATGTTCAAAGAGCAAAACCATCCATTCAGAAAAGTTTAAAGACACTCACCCATGCAACCTAAGGAGTCAACCTCCTACTTTGATACTCATTTTCGTGAGTCAAGGCTTTGTTAGTTTCTACGAACCACTCTAATATTAAATTTATTAAATCCCAGTTGTATTCAGATACCCTGAATGCACACAGTCCCAGAGCACCAGTGCAGAGCCATACCAGGATATAGTTCCCTGCAAGTAATCTGTGTATTTCTGAGAATGCTGCCTTTGAGCCTGTAAAGGGCTTGCTAACAAAGGTGCCTCAGTTTCCATCGGGTTACAGCCTCAGCTATGGTTAAGCAAGAGATTCACCAGCTTCTGAGCAGCCTGAGTTAGTTGTCTAAAGCCTTATTAACAAAAGAGATACATGACCACACCCCCAATCAGCTGCAAGCAAAACCTGTTTTAAGAATGAAAGCAGCACAAACACCAGTCTCTGGTTTTTGTTGGTTTACCCCATCCAGACCTTGTCAACAGTACTTCCTTTATCCCCCACCACGCTGCCAAAGCAATTGCCATGCGCAGGATCAAGGACTCCTCACCACAGCCAGTGCTTTTATTCCTTATTTTCCTCTAGGTCTGCTGTTAGGTTTGGGGCCGATCTTCGTGACACCAGTAAAAACCTCAAGAGCAGGTTTCGCTCATTCTGCTATTGCCAGAGGGGAGCGATCGCATGGTGAAATTGGAACCCGGCCACGCAGCCAACAGAAGCTGGGCTTTGGTTGTCAGCTTCAGCAACGTGCTGGCAGTCAGGTGGGGAAAATGCAGGTTTCAGTGCTCAGCAGGTAGGATTCCAAACTTCACACTATTGGCCTGATGGCCCGCACAAACCCCACGATGAGATAAAAGCGAGGCTGACAACGCAACCTTGGTTCATGGCAACTACACGTGTAGGTAACGAGTAACTTCCCAAGCTCCCTGACCAATTCAACCAGGTGGCTCAAGTAACCCCGTGCCGATAAATCCAGCGTAATCTAAATGAACTCGTCTATCAGACAATTGTGTGCTCGAAACGCTTCACGTGAAGTGAAGCAATCTCCACTCCAGAAGCCAGCATTCAAAATATTAAAAGTATTCCGAGCTAGGTCAGAATATGGGACAGAATTACAGTCATGTCATTACACACCACGCTTAGCTGCTGGAATCGCGTAAGAACAGTGCAGTGTTGTCACCCCTCTACGCACAAGCAGTCACGTTTTTAAAAGGCAAATCAGATCCAAGATTTCCTTTGAAGTCATTTGTGAGGAACAGATTTGAAACCCTGACTCCTCTGACCTTGTTGGGACCACGATGCCCAGCACAAACGAACAAACCAGGAAATTCCAGCAATGGTGTTTCACTGACACATGTTTTTTCTTCTTCTTTTTAGGCAAAGACAGCTGAATAAGTAGTTTACATGCAAACAGGCACTGAACTTCAACATGAAGGCACCGCGCTCTGGAAGATGGAGCAGTTCCCAGGAGCTGTGGTACCTGTGACTTACGAATAATCCCCCCCGTAATTTGTGATGGGATTTTCAAATCCCGTAGATAAGGAACCCAGGACAGGCCAAGTCAGGGAACTTCCACTCTCTTGTAAAGCACTGAGATCATCGCTGAAAGCCATGGTATTCTGCAGCTGGGACTGCTGTAACATCTGTGGTGCACAGGATCACCCTGAAACCTTTATAGTACCACATCACGGCCATGTCTTTCTTCTCAAACACACGGTATACAAGATGAATCTCTAATTCTTCCATCCCAGGCTCTTGCAATCGTTCCCCTATTAGAAGAGTTTCCACATCCACACAGCCACGCTTTAAACTGCCAGGATTAGAACAAAGTAAGTACCATTTCCATGCAGGTTGAGGCACTGACTCTTCGCTAACATTTTTATTAGTTTTATATGAAATATCCGAGGCACTAAGTAGTAAAGACTGAAAAAAAAAACAACACATTTAATTACCTTGTAAAATGCAACGTTTTGGTCTCACTGGAAGATACAACCATCAACAGCAAGCTTCTCATTCCTATATTCCAGACCTTTTATAAAGCCAAATTTAACTGAAGGATAGACTTTAAGTACCAATACTTAAACACTTCAGAGCCAGCTTAAAGGAATCCAAGGAGAAACCAAGAAGCAAATAACCAATTTGTTTGTTTGTTTTTTAAAAACAGATTTTCAGGAGCTAATCTAACCACAACACAATACAGTTAAGCTGCAAACTCAAGAAAAAGGGGAAGACTGTACAAATATTCACTGGAACTGGCTAAACAGAGAATGAGATACCGGAGTATTTCAAAGGATTATGACTTCTCTAAGTATTTCTGTCAAGAGATGTTCTTCAGTTCAGTGTATTTTTATCTCAAGCCAAACGAAAAAGCAGCTGGTAGTGCCAGTTATGCTTCGGTGAGGGGTGGGGAGGAGGGGGCACACTCAGCACACGCACATATTGCTCCGCCACGTCCTCAGCATTTCTGTAATGACACCCAAAGCACTTGGTGGGGGGACGAGCAGCGTGCGTGTGGTCAGCACCAGCATTTCATCCCTCTTTGTTAATCACACGTTAAATCTGGGACGTGCACGGAAATGGTTATTTACCCCCACCAACGAGGGAAGAGGGGGATTTTAACAACGTAAGACCACTGCTGTCAGCCATGCAGCGAAGCCAGACCTTAAGACTTAATTTTTTCCATCTGACTTCCCCTGCAGGCAATTCAAGGCCCACAGGTATTGCTTTGGGAGAGGCCACGAATGAGGAGAGAAGAATTTTACAGTGACCGTGATTTTTGAAGGAAAATTCAGGTAAGAAAGCAGCCCCTCACGTTCGAAACTTTGAAACGCTCCGCAGTCATAAAAGGCTAAGCCTCCCTCCCTCCCATCTGACACACCATCATTCGAGCCTGTTTTAGGTTTCCTAGAAATATCTGATCTTGTAATTTCTTCACAACTAAACGCTACTGCCACAGAAGTGACAGTGCCTGGGGAAAACAAGCAGTGAGTGAAAACCGACAGCAGGGACAAAAAGCAGTGGTGGCAATAGGGCAGTACACAGCCGATCACACCCCTTCTCACCCCCTAAAAATAACAGCCCTGATCAATTGAAGCCTCGGATCAGATGGATCATTACAGCTGGCAATACAATAAATTTATCTATAATCATCCGAGTGTCTGCCTTCTTGTAGCAGTCTGCATTTTTCTGGTTATTTTAAGATCTGATACAAGATCCCACTCCTAAGCTCAGTAATTATTTTATAAGGTAATTCATTAGTACACTCACTCTCATGTACTTTGTTACAGGTGCTTCACTGAAGCAGGAAGATCACAAAAAGAAAAACCAACACCCTCAAATAAAAAGAGAGAATCACATTCAGCGTTTTTAAAGATTCTTTTGAAAGTGTGCTGTGCCAATACATTACGCTAATTGCTACCCATCAAACTTCTGTCAGAGGGAAGATTATTTAAAAGCAATGCATGCTGAAAAAAAGCCCAAACACAGCAGAGCTGAACACTTAACCCTTCGGCAGCAGCCACGCTAACAAGTCAGCTTCTAACCTGAAAGGGGATTATGGTGGTTCCTTTTGCACAATTATATATATTAATGGCAAATAAGAGCAAGCACTATTTTTCAATGCCAATTTAACTAACTGTACGCGAGGAAAATAAATTAAACGAAGGAATCTTTTTAAGGCTATGAACAGGTGAATGGAGAGCTCTAGATTTCACAGCAACACAATGACTGAGGCTCCTCAATCCCTGCAGCACTTCTTTTCTTGCCACCAAAAGAATCCTGTAATCAAATTCCAAGAATTATGCTGCAAGTCAATAAACCTTGAAACCCTGCAAACCAACAAGTGCACTCAGTCCAGTCATTTTAACTACGCCAAGAATTAAAGCAGGCGTTGCACACCTCACAGAACCATACCAGATGATGTCACTTGCTTAAATTAAAACCAAAAAAGAGTAATACCAGCGAAGCGATGGCAGTTCACTGATTCAAGAAGTTTGCTCAGTGTTTTAACACGATACCCCAAAATGTGCTTATGCTAACAAAGCAGGCATTATTACTTGTCTTCAGCACATTTATTAAACTACATGAAAATACAGCAGCTACATGCTATACCGAGATCCTAAGTTGAAATATTCTCTCAAAAATATACAAGTGGCTACAACATGCCATAGAATCTGGTACCTCTCCCTTGCTTCCACCACTAAAGAGGGTATCGACTATTTATTTGACTGTTTATCAAGGAAGATATCTTTTCCAAAGATACGCGTGCATGCATCTTGCAGGCTGTTACGTTCTTACAGAGACTGACTTTAATAACCACATCACCAGCTTGTTTCAGACCCGACAAGGTGTTTGCCAGTTGTAAGAATGTCAGGGATCGGTACAAGTCAACGTCCCAGCAGTTCAGCTCTACACAGGGCCGGCATTAAATTAGAAAGTTACTGAACATAACTTGCTTGTTCCAAACACCGGCACATCTGCACTTGGGCAGTACACCCCACTCGAGAACCTTTTAATAACGCTGTTTTTTATTAGTCACCCTAAGAGTAAACTCTCAGGTAACAGAGTCAGGCAGCTGAGATTGAAAAACAGCCAAAGATAAAATCATTTTAATTAAAGCCTATCTCATGACACATTAGATATTCTGACTGTATTTTCATCTGAGTAAGTCGGTATCACCCCACGTAAATACAATTTAATCTATGGTTGATGAGGCTGTTAACTAAAAAACAGAAGAGATGGGGTGTTTTTTTTTGTTGTTTGCTTTCTGCTTTGTTTGTTTAAACAGAGTAAGGGATTTGAAATCCTTGGTTATAAGCTTAAACATAACTTAGCTCGTTCTGATAAGCAAGCAGATCCGGTGCCTTACTGCTGCTGAGCAATGTAAAATCAACTTCGGACAGATGCATTCCCAAAGCCTGCACTGATTATTAGGACTCTGGGCTTTCAAATATTCAGTTGCCAGTTCTCTGCTATTCATACACATAAACTGAGGAAAGTCTTCTCCTATCTCATGGGATCACTTCAGCAGTGCTTCAGGTATGATGGATTTCTAACACCTTGCCAAGAAGGCAGCATTGGGAAACTACACAACCAGAGCATACATCGAAACCCTTCTGTGTCCACTGGAAGGTTCTGTGCAAAAAGCAGCTCTGGAAACAGTTCTGCAGACAAAGGCTGATCCCCGTTTCTGTGGGTTTTGAATCACATACTCCTTTAAGGCATGTGTTTTTCACTGACTGCCTTGTAAAAGGCTCATTAAACTAAAAGGGAGAGGGGGAAGAGAAGCACGGACTAAACAGGCAGCACCACGACCGCCTGCCTGCCTGCCAAGGAGCGAAAACTTCCCAGCTGCACCCTTCCAACTTCTCGGTGACAAAAGGTCTTCGTGAACAAGTAAACAACCCCCTGGCTTCACGCTGAGTACCTACGAAGCGAGGAAAACCGATCAGCCCCGGCGGGCAGCGGGAGGACCGGCGGCTGCCTGCCCGGGACGGGGCACCCTGGGGCCGCCTCAGCACCCGGCCCCCCTCAGCGGGCCGGGGGGGAATTGGGGGGCGAGCCCAGAGCCCGCTCCTCAGCGCTACGGGCCGGGGGCACGGCCCCTGCCCAGCGCCCAAGGCTGAGGGGGCGATGGCAGAGAAGGGCTGAGAGACGTGACGGGGGGCAGACTGACGGGGGGCATAGGGGGAACGGCGCGCCCCCTGCCCAGGCTCCCGCCCCACCCCCAGCCCCGTCCCGTTCCGTCCCCGCTCCCCCGCCCCCGTTCCCGTGCCCCCCATCGCCGCCCTGCCGCGGGGGCAGGAGGCGGCCAGGCGCTCACCTCAGCCCCTGCCGCCCGCCGCCGCTCCCCCCCTCAGGCCTCCTCCGGCCCGCAGGGCGCCGCCATCTTGGCCCTGCCTCCCCCTCCCCCCTCCCAACCAGTCACCGGGCGGCTCGCTGCTCGAATCCCTCCGCGGAGCGAAGTAGTCCCGCGCCGCCCCCAAGCCGCTGCTCCTCTCCAGGACCGTCGCCGGTCCCTCGCCGCCCCGCTGTGGGGGTCCTCTCTCTAAGGACTTTCCCCTCGGGGTGCGGGTGTGTGTGCGGCGGGGAGTGGAAGGGAGAGAGAGCTGAAAAGATCCCAGCGGCGGAAGGATCTGGGAGCGGGAGCGACGCGGCTCGGCGGAAGGGTCGCGTGATTCTGGGGGCGGGGCCTCGAGGGGCGGTCACGTGGGGCGAGGGGGCGGGGCCGGGCGGCGGCCGGTAAACAAGGCCGGGGGGGAGGGGGGGGCGAGGGGGGGGGCGACGCCATTGGGGCCGGGTCCTGTCAGCGCCCCGCGCCCCGTCAGCGCCCCAAAACCGCCCCTTTTTGCCCCATTTCCCCCTTGTTCACCAGGCAGCTGGCCGCGGGGCTGAGTTCTCGTGCAAAGCACGGACAAGAATTTTGTTTTTACCCTGAAATGCAGCAGCTACATGGCACACAAAACCTCCTCCTTCCTCTCCCTTTAGATCTTTGTCCATCCCTGCGTAAATAGAGTTTAGGAGAAATGAAATTACCTCAGGGTGGGTTCTCCAGCCTTCATTCTTGAATGCCACCCAACTTTCGGCTCTGTCCCAGCCCTCAGACCAGTGGGGTCTCAGCATTCCTCATCCCCCACGTAGGGGAGATCCGTGGGGATGCCCTGACAGCCCTCTGAAGAGCTGGAGCCCATTCTTTAATCCCTAGGAACCGTCCTCGGGTGCCAGGGGGAATTACAGGCGCTGGATTTGCAGAGCAGAAACTAGCTATAAGAAGACACAGATTAGAACCCTATCACAGAAGTTACCGGTTGAATTTTTAACTTTCACACCATTAGTTGTGCTCTTCCAGTGCCGTCATCCCTGCAGGAGCGAGATAGTTCCTTTGTGTTGCACCTGCGAGGGGTCATCCCGCCTCTGGATGAGATAGCACGTTTTTAATCTTGTCCTGCCTTGTGCATTGCAGTTGGTATTTATTGCAGTCTGGACCGAGAGATGGTATTTTTTTCCTGCTGTGCAGAAAACATGTTTATTTAATCTGCCACAGAAAAGAGTGGAAATTAGGATGAGTTTCAGAAAGGAACTGAAAGCAATTAGTCGTGTTATTTTAGTGTGACTTAATTACTATAACATTAAAATTGACATAGAAAACATGGATGCTGCAGGAGGGGATTGCTGCTAGATTTTAAAGGGAAGACAATAGCATTAGAACGGGCATGATGTGTTATAATTAACCTGTTTATTCTTACTGAGTTATGCATTTAATAATCTATTTACTTAGGATGCACTAGAGCATGGGACATGTAATAAGAACTCACAGCAATACACAGAATTAAATTGTCCTCAGTGGCAAGCTGAACTAGCTGTACATCCACCATGTGGGTCAGGAACAGCACAAGCTTCTGTGAGTCCAAAGAACCTCTTTGTCTGCCGACACTGAAACAAGAAGAAAGAACAATAAAAATTCTATCAATACAAATATAAAATATGACTGACCGCAGGGGGCCTGCTGAAAGGTCCTTCTAGCTTAGATGCATCCCCAGCACACTTTGATTTTTCCCTCCAGTTTGTATAAATCACCTTTTGCTATTGATTTATTTGAAGTGGAGAGGTGTTAAATTTAAGAGGAGCCACAAACAGAAATTTAGGGAAGAGTAAGATCACAACACACCAAGGTGACAGCTTTCCTGACTGCGTTCCCATCCTGGAACTATTTGGTGCATAGGAACTCCTGAAATAAAACAAAGGAGAGAGGATGAGTGATTGCTGAACCAGTTATAACAGTGTTCCCATCTCTCTTC
Source organism: Oxyura jamaicensis (assembly GCF_011077185.1). Taxonomy (NCBI): domain Eukaryota; kingdom Metazoa; phylum Chordata; class Aves; order Anseriformes; family Anatidae; genus Oxyura; species Oxyura jamaicensis. The sequence continues at coordinate 7,420,516 of NC_048909.1, forward strand.
AGGCATTCTAGTGTAGTGATAATAGTACTAGTCATGGAGTGTCTGTGCCCATTATCTCAGGGATCAGTTTGTATGAAACAGATATGGTACAGATGTTTTTTTGTTTGTTTTTCCATTTGTTCTATGCATAGATTACTGAAACTAGGAGATGTGGCCATCCTCCTTCTCCAAATGACTGTGCCCAGTGCTCTTTGGAGCACCTCATAAGTCAGCTAGCTGGTGAAGTTTTACTGAACACGCTATTAGATTTTTTTGTGTGTGCATATAATTAGTCTTTTGTAGGATTTTTTGGTGGCTGACTTGGTTTTACCATCTCTTGTTTAAGAGACGCTTTCTGCAGCCAGTTGCACTTCATGTCAACGGGAAGTCTGTGCTCAAGGTGCTGGCAGAAGCCAGCTCCAATGTTTCATAAAATAACATCTCAGTCCTTTCAGCAGCTTGTCATTTTCCTGTTTTGTTTAATTCCTCTAACTGTCTTCACATGAAACCCTGAAGCTGCAATGTACATCTTGGTTTTCTGTTACAATGCTTGTCTTTTGTAGCGGGAAATGTAATCCTTCAAATGCCTGTGTTTAAGAGGATGCAAATCAGCTTGCTAGCACAATGCTTTGGGAACGTTTCTTTCATGCAAAACAGCTAGATAAATAAGGAGGGGAAGAAGGAAAGGAAAAAGGGATTGTTTGCTTCCATAAACAGCAAGAATTAATTATGCTCAGTAAATGACAGATGGGTGAAGATTAAAATCTGAATCTTTCTCAATTTGGGTGAAATCTACACTCTTATCTTCGAGTTGCATCAAAACCCATTGCACAGCCTGTCCGGTGCCATGGGGCAATGCGGTGTCCGCGCAGGGCGCGATGACAAGAACTGTGGCTTGTGGCCGTCCCAGCAGAGAGCGCTAAGGCCCCCGCTGCCTGCTCACAGCCAGACACCAAATACCTCTGCAATGAATCCGAAGTGTCTCTGGATCACATCTGCTCCATCAGGGGATCACCACCCTGCAGCCGATCCTGTTGCACGGCAGAAAAAAAGTTACTGTTTCCTGGTGCTTTCACCACGCTGCGCTACAGCAGGAAAAATGACCACACGGAATCCTAGCGTAGTGCAACCAACTGTAGAAAACAGTGAAATGCAGCTGAAGGCTTACAATGAGCAGAAAACCCCATGACATAAAGGCAATTGTCTGACAGCAAAGTCCGAGTACTTGGCAGCTGGGTGTGTGCTTGTATATATAAACCTCTCAGAAGGCATCTTTGCTGTTCAAACCATGCACAGATTGGGCTGTCAGTGCAGGAGGGGATAACCAAGGGCACATACAGCATGTCAGTATGCACTTGCATAGTCAGGAAACTTGAAAATCAGAAAACAGGTGAAATCAAGGAATTACATTTTTTCCCCCCAAGCCTTTGGGAAGACCAGCTCTCCTTGTTTGTCTCCAAACAGGAGTTGTGTCTAAGGATTCTCCAAAGAAAATCACTGCTCCTCAGCTCCTGTTCTAACCTTTACTGGAGAATTACCAGGTGACATGAGAAAAGACACTGCCTCTGCTCTGCTCTCCCTTTTTCACCCTACCTTTACAGGGAGGTTTGGCAGTCAGTTATTTCATACTTGCAAACCCATTTTCAAACCCTTTCTGAAAGTAAGCAATAGAAGGACGGATTCATAGTATTGCTCTTGAGTTGAAGAGCTTTTTGCAAAGATGTTAATGAGCTTTCTTAAGTCTATATTTATATCCTATCTACAGCTGTATATATAGAGAGCAGTGCTTAAAAAATGTATGAATTGCACACACGTATAGGAAAATGAAGGGTGATTAACACATCTTTTTCAGTTCTTACTGTGAAAGCTCTTATTCCTTTTTCCTTGGAAATTGAAGAGATAAAAGATCCTTTCTAGTATATAATAATTTCGTGCATATGTGCTATATGGTTTTGTTTATGAGACTGAATATGTGAGTGTGTGTATGCGAGACAGATGGTGTGTCTGTTTGTGAAAGATATGATGTGGGGATAAATGTGTAAAAATATAGATTTCTTAAAAGCTTTAAAAAAAAAAGAACAAATGCCTGCTTGATACATAATTTCCATGTCATGCTCATTGTCAATATGACAGAAGAGTTTTCCTGCAGAAAGCAAAGCTGCCCCAGAAAGTTAAGGGTGCTGCCCCTAGGGTTTAGAGCTGGGCATCGTGAATTCTCTTCAAGTTTTCAAAGTCCTGGAAAGTTTTGATAAGCAAATACTTTCTGGGCTCTGCTTCTCTATTGGCTGTTTCTTCACCGCCAGATTTTGACACAAATAATCTGATTGAAAAATCAGGGAGGGGAACAGGGGCAAAAAAGCAGAGAGAAAAAAGGAGAAGTATCTATTTCAGCAGACAGCAACTAAGTGAAAAAGTGGAAGAAGGAGTCCAGAGAGAAGACAGCGTTTCGCTGGGGGCTTGTCTGGGGAGATTTTGAGGCGAATCCAGTAAAGCAAAGTCCCCTAAACAGGTGATTTATTTATTCTTTTAAGCACTTTAAATTTCAGTGTTTAACTCCTTTCTCTGATGTGTTTTATACTCCTTTTCTTACTCTCTTATTCTGTTTGCAAATATGTAACATATTTCCCTGTGTAAGTCACTTGTACTGAGCATTTATGATAATGGTTTATGTATATCAGACAGGTCAAATTTTTAAAAATTATATGCCATATACTTGCTTCACCTTCCCACGTGCGAAAATGCTAATAATAGAATAAAATAGAAAAGATGTGTCAATGGTCTCAGACACCTGCATCCCAGCAAGCTACATGCAGCAGGCAGTTTCCAAATGTAGACTTTTGTACTTAAGCATTGAGGACGTGCTGTATTTTTCCTTTTAATTGCTCTTGTACAGAGCCAGACCTATAAATTCAGAAAACAACACATCTCTGCTGCCATCAACCAATTTATGCCAATTTTCCTAGATGGGAATTCAGTCTCTCCTGATGAGGATTTTTGCTTCAAAACTATCTTTAATTTATGTTCTCTCTCCATCCTTTCTAAGTCTATGCTGAGTAGTGTAACAAAATTTTTAGCATATGCAATTAGATATTTATAGGCATCCCTCCTATACTACCAGGCTGGTTCAATACATTGAGCAGGAAAACAAACGGTTTACAAGTTCACAAAGTAAGCGCATGTATACATTAAAGGAAAATAGGATTTGTTAGATTGTGCTATACAAGTTGTTTTATCCAGGGAAGCTGAAGGCAGTTTGCTAAAGCTAGCGGCATTCCCAACATCACCAGGAGCTAAAGGAGGTTTCTAAAGAACAAATGCTGCGCTTGTATTCTAAACATTTTTTTCTAGGTAATAAAGATGCACAAGCATTTTCATTCCACTTCTTCAACAAAATTTTCACCGTAACTTCCAAGCCTTGGCATAATGTCCATTTGCCCAGCCTTACCACAAGAATGAATAACGTTCAGCGCATTTTTCCACTAAAAAGCCACATTCAAATTACTTGCCCCAGGTACATCGAATTTTACAAGCATGGACTAGTGGAGACATGATTAATTTTGATGTAAAGAACTAAAATTGTTTTTGAATATGATTTTACACTTGAAGAGTAAGGAGTCCACAAAACTTCTTATTTTATTTGGGCTCTTAAAAATTCCAGACATGGGTTATGTTTTTGTTTCGTGCTTTTTACTTCAAAAATACAGTCTTCCAACAGACACCCTATTCTTTATTTTTGGTAGCTTCATTTTTGCCAGAAAGAGCAGAAAAAAAAAAAAAAACAATACTAAAAATTAAAAATAAATTAAGCAGTAGGAGGGAAATAAGCCTCTTCTCGTCTAAAACTCTACACTCATAAGCTTATCTGAAGCCACATATCAACTCTAATTTAAAAATTAAGTATTTCTTCTGAGTGCAGTGGGGAAAAGGTTTTCATCCCTACAATTAACTTCGTAAATTTGAAAACAGGAATACTTGAATTTAGAAGGGCTTAGAGAAAAATGAGTCAGTTTTAGAATGGAACTTGTTGCAAACTGGGTTCCTGATTCAGCATGATCCTGCAAACACCTGTTCCCAAATACGATATTTTGTATTATGAATTGTCTCGCTGAAGGAACCACTGACAGAACGGCCCCGTAACGTAATATAGAGAGAATACTTCTAAATTGTATCAAAGGGCCCAATCCTGTGTTTTTGGGTACTGCGAGCTGCCATGCTCTTATATCGGATTCAGGGCTTCAAGAGGAATGTAGGACATTAGGATCCTGAAGACAAAAACCGCCCCATAGAAACAAAACAAAAACCTTTTGATTTGGTTCTTGCACAGCCTTTAGTACTTCAATATTACATTACAGTTTCACATGGGATGCTCTGAAAAATCACCAGAGAGCATCACTGGGGATGAAGGAACTTTGAATTAGAACACAGAAGGGGAACACACAGGTGCTGGGTGCATTTTCAAATCTGGCTGGTGCATCTGTCACTGGTAAAACAAGCTCTTCTCAGATGCTTCAAGTTAGGTCCCCAAAATAATGAAGCATTTTTTTTCCCCGGGTTCTTTCAACTATCTTTTCCTCGGAGCAGATTACTACAACATTATTATACAGCTACAAGAATGGCAAACAAATAGGAGTGTCAATTCCAGCTGGCTATCGATTGTGTATTGAATCCACAAAATGCCATGCTCTTGTGTTTTGGGACGACACTCTTGCCCAGGCAACGAACAACGTTGTGCAGTTGCCAGACCAGGTGCCACAAGGGCTGGCAAGAACAGACGCATTAAAAAAGTGCAACTTTTAGCAAAAGGTTAAACCTAAATTCTGTCAGAAGCTTCAGTGATTGTTTAAGCCATAGCAGCGTCTCCTGTCTGTAGCACCACTGTCCCTATGAAATACAGTTAGCTGCTGGTAGCAGCTGATCACTTGCTACTGATAACGTTGAGTTTCAAGGACACAGTATTTTTTTTTCTCTCCCAATCTGTGCTTCTAGCTTTCCTCTAACTCGGTTGTGTGAATCAAAGAGTCCAATGCAGTTGTTAATTAACTACGCTTTGGGCACCCAGTTCCTGTTTTCTCTGTGAAATGGGGTGGGGGAAGGTAACTTCCTTTTGCAACGTTCAGTAGTGCATTAAAGATCATGTTGCTCCGTAGAGGCCCTTATCAGCAGTCAAGATACTGGCCCAAATTTGACTTTTACATATGCTGGAGCAAACACATCCAGAAAAATCCCATTGATTCTTATGCAGCTACTTCCAACCAGCATGAGAAGAGAGGCTGCGTTTAGCGCCTTCGTGTACTTAGTCCATGGGTACTACAATAAAACACTGCAAGATTGCTTATGCCACCCACCTCCAGTCCTCAAATTCATCTGGTGAATGCCTCAGGGTCCTCCGGCCAGTGGGCAGGGACAGCAGCTCTTCCAGAAGGCAGTACAGCGTGTGCTTTCCTTGTACATTCAGTTACCTACAGCCACATCCTCTTCCTCCGCTCTGTAGGAAGCCCAGGGAAGTTAACTAGTTAATTCAGGCAGACAAATCAGATGTCTAAACCTTGGTGGTATGAATACTCTCCATTGTGGGCACAGTCCTGCCCACCACGTGGGAAAATCCCTTTGACATGAGTGGAAATCCCATGTAGAAAGGGCTTGTGGCAGGACTTTAATCTGGGGCACGTCTACGCTGCCAAGTGCGGCTCCACGCACAGCTGTCCCACCTGGTACCGAGCCCCTCCTGTCGTGCCCTCTGAGCTGAGCACTTCTGCTAGGACGGGAGGCTACCGGCTGGGCAGGGCACGTTGCTGCAAGGGCTACGGCCATCACCAAACACTTCTGTGTTTGTACCGAGCTGAGCGCTTCTGTGTGCGCAGGATGGGCAGAGATGCACTTTATGATACTCAGAAGGAACCCCGTCAGTTACAGGAAAGGAAACAGCGCTGGACTTCAGCATCCCTTCTCTCTAGTGCATACTCATGGTTCCTTCTCAGTACTGCTTTGTCCTCTTGCTAACATTAAATTAACACATCCACTCTTGGCTTCTGTTTCTTCATATGCATCTCAAGTCACATGCACGTTTCTTGGAAATAGATAAAAACAGGTGAGTCATTGCAGACGAAAAATGGCTGAAGTCATATATGAAAGTGGGAATCCTGGACCAGATTTATAAACCAGCTAGAGCTGTAATGGGATTTCTGAAGGTGCTGGGGCTGGTGAGCACCTGGCTCCCACCAACAGCAACGTGCTCGGCAACCTACCTGTCCACAGCAGGCTTTTGCTGTGTGAATTCCCCTCCTGTACATGTACCTGTAGCCGCAGGCACCATCATAAATCTGGCCCTCAAAGCTTGAAGTGAACCACCACTGAGCTATGTAATTATATTTAGCATACAGGGGTAAGGGCAGGTACTCCTGAACTCTAAGGAGCAGCCGGAGCAGACCTTTTCCATCGCTGGCTGTTTGGGATTCCAGGAGCCCACACTGCTCTGTCCCGACTTACGTAGGCACTTCACATCGTTCCTACTTAACAGGAGCAAACGTTGCTCTTTTTTAGTGAATAAGTACTCCACATTTCAACTGCTCCCAGGAAAAAAAAAAAAAAAAAAGCGCTTGCCCACTAGTACAGAGCAAAGACTTGCTGCTAACTTTTCCTATGAAATATAGCAAGATTTGCTTTTAGTGCTACTATCTCAAACAATTACAAGGGAAAATGCAAATACATATGCAAATAGTGCACCAGCTGATATTGCCACGCACAGCGTCGAGCCTGTTGTCGTACTGTCTGCACGAGAACAGTTACTAGCCATGGGGAGTGGGCACAGGGCGGGCTGGGTTCTGGGCAGTAAAGATAACAGATACATTGCAAGAGAATTTTGGATGATTAAATTTCAGCATTTTATGCTTGTCGTTTCAACGGTCTCTGATATTTGAGTGAGATCCAAAAGGTAGCCTCTCGCACCCAGCGCTTCTGCTCTGCCTCTGCTTGACTGGTGTTTGCCAGCCACAACACAAAACATTCAAGCTATGGCCAACAAGAAGGAAGCCCACCGCACGTTAAGGCTGTGGGGATTTTCCATTGCATCTTTCCTATTCTCGATGGTTTTGCTGTAATTATTATTTGCAGAGGAGCCAATGCCAGGGGCAGGACTGCGCTGCTCTGGGTGCAAGGACCCCTTCTGAAATGGGGACTCTCCCACCAGCAGTCCCTACTGTCCTCTCATGGGGAACAATCTCAGAGAAGCAGAGCAGAGAACTACATGAGAGAGATTCTGGGTTCTCATCTGTCCCTGCCACAGACACATTTTTGGTCTGTAGCACAGCATGCACTGTAAGCATGCCACCATTTCTTCAGCTCTGTCTTCACAGACAGCAGTAACCCTTTGCCTCAACCTGGGGGTGGATTGTGAGGAATATTTTTTTTACAGAGCATAATGTGATCTGCAATCCCACCTTCAATCCGCAGTCCCATCTCCACCTTAGCAGCAGAAACCATCTGGCAGTAAGTTATACTGCTCAGCCCCTCCACAGCTAGGTGTTCTCCCCAAAGTTAAGACCTGTCAAGTGCCTAAGCCCAAGCAACCACTCCCCTCTCTTCAGCTGGGTGGGGGGACCGTGGAGATGCCCTATCTGGCTCCCCAGCAGAAGGGTTTTAATTCTCATCACGGCTGCACGCTGAGCCGACGTGCTGCGGGAACAAGCAAGAAACTACCCCACAAACCAGAGATTTACCTGCTGTCACTCCGTGTTTCTGCCCAGGCAGTGAATGGAAAATGCCACGTTCCTTTTTGGTGAAGAGCAAAAAGGCTCATACCTACCACCAGCACCGCTTTGTGGAAGATGATCTGCCTGTATTCACGTGGGATCCAATCTCCTCTGCCTTCACTGGTGAGTCAATACAGCCACTGGGCTTGTAAGAATACTCCGGGCAAATAAATAATTGAGTAAGCAAGCTAAGGGAATAGGATGAATGAGCTAAATAACAACTAAGGGCTTCCATACAGGGATGGCAATCTAAATACAAAGTTATCCCCCGCCGTGTGCCCTCTTTTTTCTAGGACAAATCCATGCTGTTGCACTGAAAACAAATTTAGATACTCCTTTTGTTTCTTGCCGGGGTGCTGCCTTGGTGATTTCAGAGACAGTGCAATGAGAATCCACTGGTGGGCTTTGGGCAGACGCAAGCATTGGAAACCCCAAATGAGCACAAGGTTTCTGATGGCTGGTTCTCCACCTACATGGAAATTACACTGGGAGTCCTGCCTTGCTCTCAATTTTTGCTCCAGTTGTTGACTCCCACCTCCCTTGAGGGGAGATCTGAGATACCAGATTGCTGCGCAGAGTCGGTCACATTTGGAAGGACGTCCAGCCTTGGGCAATTAGCATTTGGGAAAAGTGCTTCTGCTTGGCTGGCATTCTACAGACTGGCAGCTCTGCCACCTCGATCTCTAACCTGCTGTGTTCACTGTCCACATACTCTATCTACATCTTCTCTACCTCGGTGTGTTACCACCTCCTCCTCGTGATTTGCAAAGAAGGTTACAGCTAGAGCGAGAAGATACTAGTGATATCCTAACACTGTGAAAGAAGTCCTACACCTTGCCCATGAAAGGCTGGCTGCTACGTACCAGATCAATACAAACCAACGTGTTTCTGCCTATGACTGCTGTCCTCCTCCTGTCTGCTCATGCTCTCCCAGAGCCATCCATGCAATGGCAGGGCTAGGACAATTATTTTCTTCCTTCAGGCACCATTCACATTTTCTTTATTCAAATCTAGAATCAACTTACCCTTTGTTCTGGCCCTGGCTGTGGCACTAGAGTCCAGCCCTATGACAAGTTTGATTACAGAAAGGAGGTGGCAATCCAGTCCCAATTCCTGCCATCATCCTTTGGCCAGCTGTAGCGTTTATCTGCAGCACAAGAGGGATTGGACAAACAGATGGATGCTGTCCTTCGGCAGCCCAGTCCCACTTCAGCAGAAAGGCAGCACATTTATTGGACCTCTCTTTTAATTTCTTACTATAAAGTCTACTTCTAACAAGCGTTGGTTGGTCTCTTAAAGGCTGGGACAGGCATGGAGAAATGTGAGTGTGGGCAGGAGGAGACTGGGCTCTGTGGGCACCTCCCCTCTCTGCTTCCCTGCTCAGCTGTCCATAAATTCAGGTTAACAATCCTCAACTCTCCGATGGGAGCGGTGGGGAGGTTAATAAGTTAGTGATTGTCAGTTACCCTCATAAATGAGAATGGTTTTAAATAAGGAAATTATTCTTACAATGTGGCCTTCTAGGGTTAGTTTGCTCTAGCTATATAGGGCATCAAGTGCCCTATTATTTCTTCCTGTCCTCCTCTGCCTTGCCTCTCTTATGCTGCTTGGAATTTCCCTTTGTCAGCAGTGGGCAGACCTTGATTGCCACGCTGATTGCACCGCTCTGCACTGATTCGGGGAACTGAGCGTGGACTCATGTATCTGAGCGTGAGTTCACAGAGCACCTTACCAGGCTGTCCTCTTACGGGATGGAATAAACTAACCGTGACACTACTGTGATTACAGCCATAGGAGACAAGGCATCAGAGGACGGCAAGAAACAGGACCTAGAATGCATGGTTCCAAAACAAGAAAAGGACCCTTCTGAACCAAAAGAAGAAAATGTCCCCGTCCAGCACCCGAGCAGGATGCTGCCAGGAACTTCAGCTCAAGGTCTGCTCCTCAGGGCCAGAATTGCAACAGAGGTCAGGGCTAAGCTGGTTGGCTTATGAGGCCCCTGTGACTGGGTCCAGATTTTCAGTAAATGACAGCTCTTATTTTGACGCCGTTGGTCAAACTTGTCCCGGGCAGAGCTCATCAAGAGCTTTCTGTATTTCCCCTTACATTTCTGGCTTAGATCAGCGTCTCCCTGAAGTACAAAGCTTTGATTCCCAGTGAGCGAGTCTCTGCATCTCAAGGACTGGTGTAGCTGTGTGATATGGTCAAGGCTGATGTCCATATGATACTTGTTCAGATGCCACGTGAAGTAGGGCTAGTAAGGGGGTTGGCACTGCCTTAGCATCCCCCCTCCGCTAAAATTTCCTCAGACTGAAATCAAAGTCTAAATATGAAATTTGTATGGGGATCAGGGTTTGAGTCAAAGAACAAGGAGTTTGCAACTGCCAAGGTCAGGCAGGTCATTAAATAGGGGCAAGGTACCTGGGGAGCTTTTTTTATTATTATCATTTTACTGGTATCCAGCTGCGGGCATTGGCATAACATTCCTTTCTCCCTCTGCTTTACAAACTCAGAGATGACCATCCCAGGTCTGCAGATGAAAGACTGCACGACCCCAACCAGCACCCCTACCTTCTACAAAACCAGCTTTTCTTGGGACGCTTTCCATTTGCCATACAGCTATCGACAGATGTCTTCCACCATGCAGTCAGCCCTCCTGGAACACCCCGTCAGCCTGTACGGCAGCCACCTCCTGCCAAGCCCCGAGCCCCCTCTGGATTACAGCGTGCATTACTCCTCCGACATGGAGACCTACCACTGTGTGAAGTGCAACAAGGTGAGTAACGGAGGAGAGAACCTCGGGGACAAGGAGGGTCGGGAGTAGCTTTCTTCAAGTACATCAGAGTTTTAGTGGCTTGCATCAAGGTGCAAGCACGTGGCTTGAAATGGGTGCCCATTCATTGTCCTGGCTGAGGATGAGGGTGCTAGGAATTATGCAGTTTACAAGGCCTACGAAAGGAAAGAATCAAAGAGAAGGAATTGAAATCAAAGATGGAGACAAAGCTGGCTCCTGGAAAAAATCACTGACATTTTGTTTTTCAGGTATTCTCCACTCCCCATGGCCTGGAGGTCCACGTACGAAGGTCTCATAGTGGGACTCGGCCCTTCGCTTGCGAAGTATGTGGCAAAACCTTCGGACACGCCGTAAGCCTGGAGCAGCACACCAATATTCACTCCCAGGTGGGTAGTGTGGTTCCAGAGAACCAGCTCTCCAGAGCTCACGAGTGCTGGGACCTTCGCTGTTGTTTCATTAACAGGGAAGTGACTTTCCTAGGTTACAAACAGGATGGCTTTCCTGCAACACCCAGTGGCAGTGCTAGGAGCTCTGAAAACCACAGATCATAGCTCTCTTATCTCTCAGATCTCAGACTGTCCTTGAAAATGTCTCAGGTTAGGAGGGAAGAATCATTGCTACTGCTTCTCAGGTGCCTCACTTTCTCCTAAAGGGTGCAAGAGTTTGGATCACAAGATGCAAGCCATTTCCATAAGTAACCCTCCTTTCATCCTCTTCATATTAGCACATCAGTCCGCAAGCTGGGGAGATTTGCTTATCAAATCTACTATAGTCAATGATTTAACAGTCCTCAAGCTCTGTCACATGCTCTGCAGCTACCAACTGACACCCCATGATTTTCTCCCCTACCAGGAAAGAAGTTTTGAATGCAAGATGTGTGGGAAGACATTCAAGCGTTCCTCTACCCTCTCCACGCACCTGCTGATCCATTCAGACACACGGCCCTACCCCTGCCAGTACTGCGGCAAGCGCTTCCACCAGAAGTCCGACATGAAGAAACACACTTACATCCACACCGGTGAGAAACAAAACGTTCCCAATAAGTAGATGCAAACTGGAGACCATCAGGTCCATGCACACACACAGTTCCCATACACAGAGCTGTGCTGGGAATGTGTGTCCAGAGGCACCAGGAAGTCAATCTTCACTGTCAGCTGAAGGTCTGAGCATCCTTAAGATGCACGTCCTCCTCTGTGTGACAAGGAGGTGGTTGTTGTCCAGCCTCTGGTTCTTCTCACCCTCTGCTGCTGGAGGAGAGGACAGACATGTTAGCAGGACAGCCGGGCTGAAAGCACTGGTGCCTAAGCACAGCCAGTCAGGCCTGAGTCTGCTGAAAGCCATTTCTTTCCACCATCTGCTAATATCTTTCTTACCATCTTCTCTGCCCTGCAGGGGAGAAGCCCCACAAATGCCAGGTATGTGGCAAAGCCTTCAGCCAGAGCTCCAACCTCATCACCCACAGCCGCAAGCACACCGGCTTCAAGCCCTTCAGCTGTGAGCTCTGTGCCAAGGGCTTCCAACGCAAGGTGGACCTACGGAGGCACCGGGAGACCCAGCACAGTCTCAAGTGAGGGACAGCTCCAGGTCTCTGCTGGAGATCCTGCTGCCAGGGCCTGCTCCATGGAAGAAGACTCTCCCCAGCACCTCCAGCCAGCACGGGGCTGCCCACCTCATTAAGCTCGTACAGCTTCCTGCATTGCTCTGGAGACTAACGAAGTCATGTCATTGGCTTTGGTGTCCTGGCACCCCAGGGCCTTGTACATCCTGATATGTGACAAAGGAACTCGTGGGAGCTCTCACTTTTTAGTTACAGCAGGTACCAGGCCAGAGCTGACATCACCTGCTCAAGTGTAAATCCGGAGGAATTCTTCCACGGTGGCTATTTACTCCGGATTTACACCATGAGCAGAAGTCAGTTCGGACCAGCAGTGAGGTGGGAACTCCTGGACTAGGGGCAGCAACAATCTGTGCCAGGCTGGTGCCGTAACCGTGTTCTGCTCTGATGGTTAGCAAGATAAGGCTGGGGCATGCAAATAGACTGCTTTCAGTGAGCTGTGCTCAACCTGGACAGGGCTTCTGCAGAGACTTGCCCAGGTCATAAATTCTGGCAACAGACACCTAAAGTCATTTTCTTTCAGCAGAGCTTTTACTGTGATCAAGTGACAAATGAACTGTGTTGTATTTTTAACTTGGAGGGGGAGGAAAATAATGAAAAAACTGTTCCTATCCCTAGATAATAACAGGGGACTTTCAATGTATTTTACATCCACACCCTACGGCAAAGATCCAGGGGTTAGAGGCAACCAGGAGAGCTCCAAGAAGAGCCAGACCACAGCACTAGGCATAAACTAATAAGCCCTGCATCTCACTACCATGCAAGAGAGACTGGCTGCTCTCAGAATCCAGGCTGGTGCGTCCCGCAACGTTTCACTGTATGCTGGATTTACTGAATTGGGTTTTTCCTGAGCAATCCTGTGTCTCTGCATGGTTGGAAATGACCCTCGAGTACTGGTGTCAAGGACCAGAAGTATGCTTTCTGCCTCTCTTAAAGGAGGAAGTAGCCTAGCCCATACACATTGGCATAATCTGAATACCTTACAAATGTTACACAAACAGCAGTGGTGCTTCCTTCTCCATCCAGGTCTAGAGGTTGAAGTAGAACACTGGAACAGGTAGAGAGAGGGCTCCCCTCTAAGCTCTGCTACGTTTTCAGCAGATAACTTAGGGCAAGTCACCGCACTGCTCTGACTTATTTCTCCACCCCTCTTGGTGACGGAGTCATTCACTCAGGTTTGTAAAGTCCCTTGAGTTCTTGAGAGGAAGGACAAAGTATTATTACAGCATTAAAAATTGCTTTCAGTTACATGGGGCATTGTAGCAGCGCACAGACCACCCTATAACGACATCCCTGAACACACGGCCTTGTGCAATGACACCTGTGGGAAATGGCCTGGAGAAATACCTATTGCACCGCAACTGCTTATCAAGGCAGGCTGCCATCATGGGCAAAAAAAGAAGCAGTCCAAGTGGAAAAGTTTGTTGCCAGGAGAAAAAAGGCCTCATCCTGCCTTCAGTTACACTGCTGTAAATCCAAAGCCATTCTCCTAAGATCTAAGATGTACTTGCCCCTGTTTTTTTTTGCTGCACCTAAGCTGTTCATCATTAATATGCATGCTGGAAACTCAAAGCAGAGTCTGTGCTCCTGGCTTGTCCTTGCACACTGTAAATATATATTTATACTTATTCTAATGTGTATTTTTATTGCAATACACCAGACAGTTACAACATGTACAGGCCCGCTGGGATTTATCTGATAAATCTGTTCCCTCTCAGTAACTGAGCTAACACAGGGTATTTTGTGTTAAAAACACTCATTTCAATAAAGTTTCATACTCAGCTCTGGGGATGCCAGCAGTAGGGGTAGAGTGGAAAAGAAGGGGGACAGCACAGCACCGCCCTCATGGTCAGCTCCTGCCCCGGGGCTCCAGCACAAGAGGAAATCAGGATGGAAACCCACATGCAGAACAGCTGAAAGCCCAGGAGCAAAGGACATCGTCTCAGAGGCAGGTACATGCAGAGCCCCACACAGGGGGTAGTGCAGCTCTGCAGAGCGACAGGGAACTGCACGCCCAGGAGACAGTATTATCAGAGCCCCTGCATTAAAGCTGAGCTCTTCTATACTGGGTTGTTCCAGAACCTGGCCAGGGCACAGACTCCCAGGGAGGAACCGGTCCCAGGTCCTGACTCCAACACCAGACACACAAACACACACACACGTACATATGCACAAGCCTTGGACAAGGTAAAGGCATTTCAGCTTATGAAAACTGCTGCCAAAAATACAAACTGCATTTATTAATTCCCTTATTCTCCTCAAATCTGCAAATAGGAATATTTAAAGAGTGTGTCAGCATCTGAGCTGCTTGGTAGCTAATACCCTCCAGCCCCAAAACACACAGGCACACACTTCCCTGTCTGTGTCCTGGGGACAGCAGGTGTTCCTGACTCATTGGAAGCTCCTTGGGTTTGGAGGGAAGTGCTGGCACAAACCGATCAGCACCATGGCGAGATTGCCTCTTACACCACTCATAAAACCAAATCAGACAGCTGCTTCCTCAGAGTAACCCCCGTTCAGCAGGCTCAGTCCATTAAATTTCCATCCCTATCTTTGATTTCCATGAGATGGAGGAGTCGCAGCCTTGAACTGGTGGCTGGGGTTGTGTGTCTACAGCTGGCTTCTCCCTCCTGACAAAGGGCAGCTCACCTCAGCCCTGTCACTCATTTCCCCAGGCTCTGGGGCAGGCAGCTGCTTTCACCGATCTCCTGGTTACTGAGCCCAAAGATTTCTGAGGGGCGCTCAGAGAGGAGGCAGTGCCAGCCTTACCCTTACACATCCCCAGGAGACATAAAGGTTGCTTTAGCTGGACAGGCAGTGAGTAAAGAAGCACATGGGTGACCACAGGCAGGGTGCTGCTGCAGAGCCACGCTCAGGGAAACGCAGCCAGGCTGGCCCACTCCCTCCGGCTCTGCGAGTGTATCTCCAGAAACACGGGCTGTGGAAAGAGGCCAGCTGGCAAAAGCACTCGCGAGACAAAAAACAAGAGTCAGAAGGTGACTTGAGAAGGGAGAAGAAGGAATTAATTTGTAGTTTTGCAATATAACTTTCTCTCCAGAGAGTAACAGGGTGCCACGTTCAGGCCACTAGGTAACACTGCCTGCCTCCTTTCTCCCCGAGACCCGTGTGCTGAAAGGAACAACGGGTGCCAACAGCCCAGAGGAGAACCCTCAGAGCCCCTCAGCCCCTGGTTTGCCTGCAGTCCCTGACCAGGGAGAGCCACTGGATGAGGATGAGGCCAAAGGGATCCCAGCTCGGGTTTTTCCCTGAGTGCTGTTCTCTGCAAAGAGCCTGTCCCAACCTGCCCAACAGTGGGAGATCAGGAAGATGCAGGTGAAAGACCCCAAGGAACAGCCCTGGTGAAGCCAGCACTGCAAGCACAGCAGCGTACCCTAACAGCCTGCTCACAATGGGCTTCCCAACCTGCTGCCTGGTGTTTGGGACCCCATTCCTGAGTGGGAAGGAAGGCCCCAGGCCAACAGCAGCTCTGCTCTGGAGCCAGCAGCTGCACTCAGGCTTTCATCTGTCCTGTTTGAAGCTCTGGAAGTGCTCGTGAAGGAGTAAGGAAGCAGATCTGGCCTTACCCAAGCCATACCACAGCAGCATGGGGTCAGCCCAGAGCTCAGCACCAGGGCCAGCCACGGCAGCTGCTGGCATAGGGCACAGCAAAAGACTTCGCTTTGCCTCAAATCTCATCTGACCCTTGGAGCTACTGAATCCACACAACAGGCACACCTTGAGGATGCTCAGCACCAGTCGGGATCAGGCCATCGATGTCACCAACTCTAAACACACCTGGCTTTGTTCTCCAAACATGCAAATTCTGCCCAGTTCTGAAAATAACCCCTTTCCCACCATCTTGCCTTGCATCGAAAAACATTCGGGTCAGTCAATGAAGGAAACAGATAACAAAAAGCAAAATCTCAACTAATCTTTGGGACTGAAGAAAGAGCTGATTGTTTTTGCCTCTCTCTGAGCCCACCCTAGACCCTGCACTTCCCTCGTCCTCTTCACACCTTCACTCCTTTAGTGCAAGGGACAGAAAATCCTGGTCTCTGGGCTGTTTTGTTTAGCAAATGAAGGACATGCAAAGCAATCTCCCTGGGCAGCTGTCAGAAAGAGAGGTGTGCCTCTGTCTTCCAGACAGCCTTCAGGCTGTGAGAGCAGCAAAAAAAGAGCTAGAAGCACTGTGATCAAGGGTGGATTGAGGTCTGGACACAAGATGCATCTTCTCCTGGTGAAGACAGCCACGGGACACCTGCAGGAAGTGAAGGTGTGCTCTTAGCTAGCACATCATCATACCGGAGCTTATCTGCAGGCTGTATTAACCTGCACAGAGTGCAGGCCTAGAGAAGGCAAAACTCTGAAGGTTTCATGTGTGCTGGCAATGGTTAGCAGGTCTAAAAGGAACTGAGGGGAAGGACAGAAGAATTTAGCTTCAATTGGGTATGGATTGCATTGGATAAGAAATTTGCTGAGCCTGCTTGCTTCCCATCCTAGACTTCACAAGAACGGGTTTTCAGTGGAAAAAGAAAGAACCAAGCAGAGTCCTTACTCCTCACCGCAGGCCATTCCCCAGTGCTGAAGAGTGTGTTGCAGGTGAAAGGGGGACACGGCGGGTGCACCCAGCTGCCGGCACGTTTGTGCTAACCCATAAACATGGCACACAAGTGGAAACCTGAAAACACTAGCAGTCCCCCAGCAGGAGCTGCATAAGCACGTTTCCTTGCACAGGACAAACATTCCTGTCTGTAGTTAGAGGGCCTGGCAATGGATAAGGAACTTGACCTGCAAAGTTGCTACAGGGAAATAGAAAAATACTCCACAAACTTTTAAAAAATTGTTTCTGCCTGTAAAGCAGAGATGTTTTTCCACTTTTGCCCTAGAGTAGCATGTCCATACAGGGGAGACAACTGAAAACAGCCACAGCAGTTATTCAAGGCTAGGTAAATCAGTCGGTTGCCTCTGTGGTGGATGAGACCTATGAAAATACAGACCTGTGCAGCAGCTCCTGAACTAGCACGTTTCACCTAACAGTCACCATGGGCACACACTGGTCTTTTGGTTACAGCCCTGAACCCAGCCTCGAGACCTGCCCCACATTTCCTGCACGACCTCAGGCAAGACATTAGCTCTGGATTTGTGAAATTGCTCAGCACCCTGTGAAGCTTGCAGAAAACTTCACCCTATCTGTGAAAGCAGGATAATTCCTCCTCTCCCTTTTATTTCACTTGTTTATTTCAACAGTAAGATAGTCAGGGCCATGGCTGCCCCTCCTTATCTTTTACATACAGTGCCTTGCACAATGGAGCCTTGATCTCAGCTGCAACCTATTAAGTGCTACTGTGATACCAATAACAATAGAAACTTAATTTGGCAAAGCAACCCAATTCTGTAACTAGTTTAGAAAGAAAACATCCAAGCATGCACACCAAGAACCCCAAATTAAAACCACTAAGACCCCAAATGAGCAGAGAAACAGGGCGAGCAAAGACACTGAAAGGATAAATCAGATGCAGGTAGCATTTCCACCAGTGAATATCCCAAGGAGAGAGAGAGAGCTGGATTTTGATGCTACGAACATCCTACGTGACGCCCACATTTTAACAACACTGCCGAAGTACAAGTCTTTTTTCAATCTGGCCTTGGGCTGATTGTGACCTGGTGGCCTGAGGGTGATCTTTGGTCACCTCACCAGACAGCAAGGCATGCAGAGAGCAAAGAGTCCCCAGAAATGGGGAAATCTGAGGCCGGGGAGGAGTTGAGCATGCACTGGGCTCAGCTTTGGTCTGATAAGTTTATCAAGCACTGCCGGCTGCTAACTGTCAGCCGGCAAAGTGGGCCTGTTAGGGAGGAGGAACAGCTCCCAGGGCAAGATAGGACAGCCCAGGCCTTATCGGAGAGCCTGAGCCAAAGAGGGAACTGGAGAGCGAGCACTTTCCAACCACTTCATCTGAACAGCAGACAGATTGGCAGGAAAGGCCTGTCAGCCCTTCTCTTCTGCCACCCTGACAACAAGCCCCAGCCCATGCGAATAACCGGTAAGTGCAGCATGGAAATCGCCAATGTGAACACAGAGGCCTGAGGGAATGGGCAGGGGAAGGTTTTCCTAGAAATATTGCCTGAAGGGGAAAGTCAGATTTACAGCCAACAGTTCAGATGCTTGCCGAACAAACTGCTCCTCCGGACAGCACTTCCCCAGCAGGCTGCCTTCCCTAGCTTCAGCAGGACGACTCCAGCACTTCAGACCAACACCACACCAAGTCTTGGTGTACAGACAATTGCTTTTTTACCCTTTACTGTTTTATGAAAAATAGTTTTAAAAGCATTAAGTGAATAGAAGAAAAATCTGGCCATCCCCTTCCACGTGTTAGGGGTATGGGTCAGCAAATACCCCCTTCGCTCTCACTCCAGGGAAGCAATAACCAAATCTACACAGTCCAAAATCACAGCAGGGGCTCCCCCCCATTTGGAGGGGCTCCCTTGGACAAGCACAGCCTGTGCAAGCTCCCTCCATACCCAACTCAGCCATGACAGGGAGGGTAAAAGAAGATTCCTGCACAGCACAGCCTCTGCTTGGCTTCCTGCTACAGATGTGGCACACAGGATAAAAAACGGTGTAAGACCATCAGCTTCAACACACTGCACTCCTCCAGTCTGCCCAACCGTACTGCAATGAGGTCGCTGCTCCTTTAGCACAGGCCCCACAACAGCAGTCATCCTCTATCAGGCTCACCCTGGGGTCTTGAACTAGGTTCAGGCAGGTGACTTGGGTCCTGCTTATAGCAGGGAATGGTGCTGAGAGCTGGCTCAAGTGCAAGCCCTGACCCGGCAGGATGGGTTCACACTTGGCTGCCTGCAACAAGTGCTGTCCCAAGCCCTCCACGATAGACTAGGAAGAAAATGTTCTGCAGCAGCAGCATAGGCCAGGACATCCCCTATGCAAGGCAGTTTACTCAAAGGCTCCCTTTCTGGCAAGTAAGATCTATAGGGGGTGATTTGTCTCCTCCTAAAACATGCATCTAAAATAGGACGGAGAAGTCATGTCTTTAATGCACCTACTTCTCCCACTGATCAGAAAGGGAACCTAGCATATGTAGACATCTAAAGTTACATGAGTCACACCCCTGTGGTTTCTGCACCACTCTCAGGATACGTTTCTCACAGTTCTTTCTGCTCCAGCTCATAACCTGCTGTTCTCCAAGCCATCAGCCACCTTTAAACCATTTCATTCACCTGAGCATCAAAGGCTCCCAAGTAAGCTCTAAGTACAACATCCACACTCAGCAGTGGTCAATGCACTTCTGAGGTTCAAGGCTTTCTCATCAAGAATGATAAGTTTTTTTTTTTTTTTTTTTTTAAAAAAAACTACAATTGATTCTGCTTTCTCTTTGAATAATTTTAAACCAATGGGACTTTATCTTACATCCCAGGCTCTTCTATATTAGGAACTTTGGTGGGATTTTCAGCAGTGGCTAAGCCCGCTGGTTTTTCTCTTTATAAAATAGAATTTATCTCTTGCTTCAGTTGGGGAAGGGGAAGGGGAAGTCAAATGATGGAGCATTCCTGTTCTTAATAAGACCCCATCCTGAGATTGTGGACATGGTGAACCCGTGTGTCACTCAGACATCCCTTCCCCAGCACCTTATTTAGATCCAGCCTGTACTTGACTGTAAATCAGTCGGACACAATGCACACCCAGGGGCAAGAACACCTGGAAAAGAGTTTGGAAACTGGAAGTGCATTTTTTGCTATTGTAGCATCATGGAGAACGCTAAATATGAGACTCAAACAAAAAGGACCGTTCTCCTGCCTTTGCTGTTACCAGCTGATCTAAGCCAGTCACTGTCCCTCTGTCTCAGGTTTCCCATCTGCAAAATGATGATAACACGGACATACTGAGATCTACAGATAAGACAAAGGTAGAATTACTGCACATGCACAATAATCTTACACTGGAGCAGGATCCAACATTATAAGAAATCCCACAGAAAATGCACAAAGCAAAGTCCTTGCATTGTGATCATCTTTAGAAATATTTGCCAAAATTTGAGTAGTATATTTGATGCAGAACTAGAAGTGGAACTTCAGTCGCCTGGACTTCCAGACTTGTTTCTTAAAGTTATACTTCAATTATGCTACATAATGTCATAAGCATTGTTATGAGACTCAAATACTTACGGTAGTTCACATTTAAATAGCATGTTCTTCCTAAAGATTTCAAAAAGCTCCATAAAGATGGAAACATCCTCATTTTACAGACAAGAAAACCAAGAGCTAGGGAGAGAAAAAGCGACTGACCCAAAGCCCTACAGAGAGTGGGCAAAAGAGCTAAAAAAAAATAAACCAAGACATTTTAGCTCCAGCTCTCATTTTATTGGCAGTGGGCAAAATTCAGACCTGTTGTGATGTAAACAGCTGCATAGTTCACATCACCAGTTATACCGGTGGCATTTGGTACATCCTCTATGATGAATCAGGTAAATGAACGTCCTTGAGCCCTGGCACATCTTTGCTCACACTACACCATGCAAGTCCGGAAGCAACCACTAGATATCATGACCTATTTTAAGCCACATCCCTGTGTTTCTTATTTTTTAATACATTAAAAAATGTGTTCCCACTGAAACAGGCACAACATACAACAGTTGGCAGGGTTTAGCCCCCAGTCTGCAAGCTTTCTCGCAGCATCATTAGAAGTTTCTTCGCAGGAGATACAGCACAGCCCCTGTGGTTGTCAGAACCAATTTATTTTGTGTCCCAAAAATAAGTTACTGGCACTACCTCCCTGTCCTCACTTCCTCAGTCCTGAAGTCCCCAGCAATCTTAGCTCAGAAGGGAATGTGACTCAGGCCTTCAACTGAAGGGCTGTCATCTGCAAGCCATTAAGGCTGGATGTGGCCGTGGTTTTATCATTGGCCACCAGCTGCCTCTAGAACTCTTGCCTCCTCCCCAATGATTCAGCAAATCTTCTCTGAGGAGAAAAACAAGCATACAAGTGAACAAATCACAATGTCAGATTACAAAGATGAGCGGGGAAAAGCTGCGGCTCAAAGGAGGGAGATAAAATCCAGTGAAGCTGCACAACACGAGGACTGAAGGGCCTTGCAAATACTTTTTTCTGGAGGGTGGCAATAAAAAACGTGAAAAATACACTTGTAATTTGGAGTCTTTTACACCTTAAAGCATTGCTGACTAAAGAGAACATAATGTGGAAGGAAATGAAGCATATTCTCCCCTCTGTTATCTGGGCATTGCACAGGGCTGATATGGATTTTTACTGGTACAACCGAGCTGGAGAGTCCATTCTGGTTTATACTGGAACAAAGTTCCACCCAACAAACTATTTTCAGAAGGAGTTTCTGCTCACCATAACCAACTTTTTCAATGGCTACTTTTCAAAGCCCACTAACAGGGACTTAAAACATCACTGTTCCTGGAAGAACAGAGTTCTAAGTTATGTCATGTGGTATATAAGGCACGAGGGAGGGCAATTAGAAATAATCTTCAAACTTCTGACAGTTTTAGCCAACATATTTTATAGCTATAGCTCTTCTCCACAACTATTTTATTTCCTGCTAGAAGCATTTGAGGTGGAACACAGTACCAACTTCACAGCTCATGGTACAGAGTACATGGAATTGAAAATAAAGAAGAAATTTCAGCTGGTTGGTAGATAGATGTAATATCACCTGAAATGGCATTCTGCCCAGACACTCCAGTCAAAGTCCATCATTCCAAAAATGCCATGAAATCCTAATGGAAACAGAAGTGTTTGCAATTTACAGGGTACTCATGTCACATTTTTTGGAATGTTTCAGCCCATTAGGTCCTCCAACATCTGTACCACAGAGATGCATCCTTCCACTAAATTAAATGCAACAACAATAAGTAGAGAAGGAAAGAAGAGCTCAAGAACCATGTGTAGGTATACTGGGGATGGATAAACTTTGGTTTCAATTGCTTTTACACTCTTCTTGATTTACCACATGAACACAGCACAGAGATCAACATTTCAATACTGAAGTACAACTACAGAGGACTTGCTTACCTTGCTATGGGCTTTAATATTCTTCACATGTGTTTATATATTCACCTCACTGTTAAGTTATAGCTCACATTACCCTACAACCTTCAAAAATACCTCATTTGTAGCAGATACACACTACTTCAGAGGGTTGTACCATGGCTCACTGGTGCAATAGGTGGCAATGTAAGGAAGGAGCAACACGAAGCCTTAAGGAAAGTAACAGTGAAGAACTGGAGTGCCTCAGACCCGGTCACCTGCCCAGGGCTGCCAACTCTTCCACAGGACTTGAACAAGTAGGTGGAAGAGCACAGAGTAGGAATGAAAGCAAAACAAGGCACTCCTTGCCCCTTTTTCAAGGGCTGCTAGAGGGAGCAGGGTTTTAGCGTAGATACTTACAGCGCCCAGCTGCTCTTGCCTATGAGAGATGAAGGAAGTAGTCACAGCACAAGACAGAGGAAATTAGTGGAAAATGGAAGGCTGAACGGGTAGCAAACCCCAGGTCAGCAGGATTCTGCAGATACCAAGATACACGAGGAAAAAAAAATTGCGATAGCAATCCCAAAGTATTTTACTCCTGGAAGCTAGTATTTCCTTCCTCAATTTATCTGTTGTTTCAGGCTCTACAAACTTTGACTGCCTCTAAACCTCACACCAAGAATTAACACCACCAAAGCCATACACAAAGGATACCATGTTGGTCCCCTTTTAAGGCATTTCCCTTTGCAGTGCTGCCACCTGCTCTCACAGGTTTAGGGGGTTTCCTCTCAAGTCTAACAATAATCAGGTGTATTCCTTACAGCTTGACAGTCAGAGTCAAGGAAATTCGATGCTTATTAAGCCTGATGACTGCAGAGAACTGAAAATGTGCTGCCACTGCACCCTGCAGGCTGAAAACAGAGCTACATTATTTATTTATTTATTTATTTATTTATTTAAATCACGGTTTCTAAGCCAGGCCATCACTTTTGGGAGTGAGGCTGGCTAAGGACTCCAGGGCATTTGGGTCTAGCAGCTCCGCTTTTGCCCCGTACCAGAGCAACAAACAATTCTATCACCTACACTGCTGGGATGAGCAGGAAAACCAGCAGCAGCTGGAATACAAACACACACACCACCACCAACGCCCCAGCTGGAGCTGCCCCACACACTGTGGCTGCTGTTTGTGGGGTACCTGGGGATGATGAGCACTGTGGGACAGGGGGAAGTTTGGCTCTGTGGGGCCAGGAGTGCAGACCTGGCCCTGGGGAAGGCTGTACATGCCCCTGATGTGCTGCTGGTGTCGGATGGTGCCCACGGTGCAAGGCTGCCTGGCACCAAACAGAGTCCAGGGGAGACATGCAGTGTGGGCCCAGTGCTGAAGAAGACCTTCACCTGCTGAAGCTGCTGCCTTGTTCTGCTTTAGCCTTCTTGATCTGGAACAACAGAGACAGGCATGCTTGGGAAGGGGATTGCAAGAGAAGGGATCTGGTGATCTGGTGAAGATACTATGTCCCCATGGACACTACATGCAGTGTAGGATGCATGAGTGTGGCTTTCTGCATGCTTCCAGGGGGCTGGAGCAGAGAGGAGAGTATGGAGAGTCAATGCCACGTGTCCTGTGACCACATACATCGGACCTGTGCCCTACTGGCCCCTGGTTACTTTTGCCAGGAGAACAATCTGCAAGGTCTCCC
>NC_048909.1:7444364-7455299 GCF_011077185.1 Oxyura jamaicensis
AGAAAGCAAACGCAGTCCTTTGCCTTGTTTCCTAGGGATGGGTACAACAACCCCCAGGTGTCTGGTGAGAACCTCATTGGCCTCAGCAGGGCCCGTCGCCCACACAACGCTATCTTTTTGAACTTTGATGAGGAAGAAGTCCCAACAAAACCCCTGGATGCTGCTGTACAGACCTGGAAGAAAGTGTGCACCAATGCTGTGGATAAAAAGGTGGAGGAAGAGTTGAGGAAGGTACGTGCTGCATCCCTGAGCTGGGCTGAGCACTCTAGAGTTGCATGCTGTGCTTGAAAAGACTGCATGCAGCTGTTTTCTTTGACTTCCCAGAAAAATTGTTGGGATCACAACTACTTGCTGGCTTCTCTGAAGGTTTTCTGTGATGTGAAATTTCCTGTTTAACCTCATTCAAGATGTGGGCCCATCCAATTACAGCGGGCTTCTGAAGCCAGGCTTTCGGGTTCAGTTCCCATTGGATACCAGCTGTCCTTTGTGACCGTAGCCAAATACGCATTTGCTTTTTCTGTTCTCTAATCTATCAAACAAGTGGGGTTGTACTGGCTTATTCTGATACGGATACCAGAATATTTAGTGTCCTGAACAGCTGCAGTTCCCCTTGTAAATGACAGGTATGATAAATATTTGTCAAGGCATGACAATGTCACCTCAGGAAAGTGAGTGAGGGACACATACCTGAAATGATGATGTATTATTTTAGCTCTTTGAAGTCCGTCCAGTCTGGTCCCGGAATGCAGTAAAAGCCAATGTCAACATCCACCCAGACAAGCTGAAACTCCTGTTGCCGTATCTGGCCTATTACATGGTAAGTCTGGGCATCTGCCCGTGGTCCTGGCTGAAGCTGCTAGGAGGCGGTGCAGGGGTGGATCACCTGGATGTTCCTGGGTCTCTGCAGGTTCTAAGGTCCCACCACCACGTACCTGAGCTTCATGGAAAGAGAAAAAGGGAAGGCAAACTTTGCTGTTGATCAGAAGCTACAGCTGTGGATGGTTCAGTAACTGTTAGCTGCATTGGTTCTAGTCTGCTTTACAATTTGGTCACACATTCAAATTCATTGTCCATCTGGCAATGGTATCAGATTTTTTCCATATTTTCTTGTGACTTTGCAAGTCGGTTTTTAAAGGCACACAAATATTTGGCCTTCAGTGCATTGATAGCCCATGTTTCAGTATGTAAATAATGGTTGTGAAAAGCGAGGAAGGAGTTAGTAATAGAATTATTTGGACGATGCAGGAAATTACTAGAATTTTCTAAGAGTCTCCGCAACACAACTATTTTTTGTAACCACCTACCCCTGTATGTTTACACAGCTAACAGGTCCCTGGAGGAGCTTATGGGTTAGGTTTGGGTATGACCCCAGAAAACACCCTGAAGCAAAGATTTATCAAGTACTGGACTTCCGAATTCGCTGTGGAATGAAATATGGTAAAAGGGCCCAACCCCCAGAGACCCTCTTTGCTTTCTGGTTAATCCTTCTAGTTCTTTCCATTTGTTTTCAAACTTTTTTTTGCTGTATCTGCTTTGATGAAAAGGACATTTTTTAAGTTCATTGATTCCAGTAGTTCTTCCACAAACTCCTTTAAAACTTTATTTTATACGACGCACTGTTTTTACCCTCATTTGGCACATTCCAAACCCCATGAACAGCTGGCTGACATCTCCATGTGCATTCAAAGCCCGAGCATGTGTCAGCAACCCATCTTCATTGTTCCTCAAGGGAGACGCTGAGCAGTAGATTCTGTTGCTTCCATGGTAGCTTTCCCTCGGTGAACTCAACATTTGTGCAGGGCACCGGGTCTTAGGCTTTAGGACAAAGGTTCCCTTGCACTGTGACTTTGTAGAGGGCAAGTTGAGGGAAAGGACTTTCTGGGGTCATAAAATATGTCCACGGGAGAGCTGACATCCAGTCTTACAGATCCCTCTTTCCAACCAAAAGGGTTTTTGTTTATGTGACACCTCTCCTCTTCCCATCTCGCAAATTCAGCGTATCCCAAAGATCATTTCACACACTAGTCCAGCGCGTCTATTACTGAGCTAGTGATACTCTGCAGAATGCTTGCCTTCAGTTCGTTGTTGGTTTTCTTTTTTCACCTCTAGGTTACGCACCTAATGATATGCCGGTGAAAGCAAAACGCAGCACATATAACTACAGTCTGCCCATCACCGTCAAAAAGCCAGGTATGCTGTGCCAACAGATGGGACGCCTGGCTCTGCTGTTTCTTTGGTTTACTCTATCTTAGTCTCAGGTGGTGAAAAGTGGTGGTCCTGTGTTCCAGCTGAGCCAAAACTGGAGCTCCCTCCCTATTTGTAATATTATGCTGCTGTTAAAACCAATAGAAGAGTCTCCTGCCGAGCAGCATTGGGAGAGTCTTTGATACACGTCTGGCTGAGCCAGACAGAAGAGAGTTCCGTTAGCAACACTGTGAGAACTCAGCATTCACTTGTTTGGTGTTAGCACAGCACAGATTAGGGGGTGAGTTGTGTTGGTTTTTTTTTGTCAAAGGAAAGTAGAAAAGATTAAAATTGTAAACAAATGCGCTGTGGAAGGAACACAGCCAAACTCACCACCTTTCCTGTGACTGATTTGCTGTCCAGTAACATCTCCGAAGAATCAGCAGTTCAGTTGCTGGGTTGGTCTGGTTTTTGCTGATCTGCAAAGTTGCATTAATATACAGAAGCAACAGTACAATGCCACAGTGAAATATGTCCCTAGTCACGCCTCTGTTGCCTTTCAGTAAGTCATACAGTCAGTGTGCACGATCTGAAGCAGGGATTTGGTACTTCTGGTTCATCCAGTGCAAAAAAGTCTGCCTCCAGCAGGTATAAACTGAAGGTAAGCATTACTCTCTTTTACCAGCATCTTGAAATGGTATCGTAAAAAGGGAACGTTTCCTATTTTATAAGTCATTAGGGGCACAGATTTCTCTTTGAGACCAGAATAAGCTGATGGTTACAAGTTCACCTGGGAAGCTGCTAGCTAAACACGTCACTCCAGAACTTCACCTGCTGTTCACTGAATATATTTCTTACATGCTGTAAGATGGGAATTGTACTCTTACCCCTAGTCTTGAACATGATGAGTGTTTTGTTGCAGTTTATAAAATTGGAGAACTTTATGGGCAGCAAAAAGTGCAAAACATTGCCGTGTGTTTATCATCTTGCAGAATCCAGCAAGGCAAAATAAATATTTAAACAGGAGTCTATTTTTTTCCGCCTTTTTGCTAGAATGAAACCTCTGATCTGCTGTTATGCAGCTAGAGCTGCAGCTTGGATATTGCCTTGGAACAGAGTTGTGTAGGAAATGCCTTGTGCCAGGGTTGCCCCATTACACCACAAAATGAACATTAAATCCTTTCTATCTTTGCTCTTCTTAGGAATCCATCTACATTTTCCGAGAAGGAGCCTTACCCCCTTACCGGCAGATGTTCTACCAACTCTGTGACTTGAATGTGGAAAGGTATGGCACGCTTGCAGCTGAGTCATCCGTTAAAACTAGATTTCAAAGCCTGTTCATATCCAGTCCGTTACACTTGCTCTCCTTGACCAGCAACTTAAGAGGTGTTTAGCTTCTTAATAAAAATAGAACAGACTTTTCACACAGAGTTCCTTTCTCATATGACAGCTAGGTGAATAACCAAATATGCTAGTCCAGCTCAATGAAACTGAAGTAAGCCAGTCTCTTATTTGAAGCCTGCATCGGACTGGAGAAGGCTAACATTTCACCCCCTTTTTACTCCTTTTCAGCCTGCAGAAAATCATCCATCGGAATGATGGTACAGAGACAGAATGCACAGAGCGGGATGGGTGGTGCCTTCCGAAGACCAGCGATGATCTGCGCGATACCATGTCCCTGATGATAAAGCAGATCATCAGATCCACTAGACCTGGTAAGGTTATTTCTGAACCTCAGAGTGCTGAGCAGCGTATTACTACCTACCTGATGACACTGAGATGTTGCGTCCTGAATCAGGATATTGCCACCAATGCTGGGGAAGCAGTGTTGCTGTATTTGCTGCCTCTGTGCAGAATTAAGTGCTCTTTTACACCTGGTGTTCCCTGGGCTGTAGTGCATCACAGTGCACGAGCTGCAGCTGTTGTCCTGCATGTGACTGTGGGTTGGATGAATAGCCAGGAGTAAAGGATTTCTTTTTAATCTTTCCTGTATCGCAGCTTTCAGGTTTTAAATGTCTTTGCCCAGCGATAGCCAAGATCCCATCCTTACTGATGTATCTCTTGGTGACATTAAGATTTCTTTTACTTTTTATTGATGGCATATATCTTACAAACAAGTGAGGAAATTATTTTTGCAAGATGCTGGGCCAAATCAATATCCCAGTGAATTAGCTCGGAATCAGATAGGAGATGAGACATGACACTGCAGATCTGCTGCTGTTCTAAGATCATTCTGGGGGCGTGAAAACACTGCTTTTTTTCCTTTCCTTTTTTAAAAAGTCTATTAAGATGTGCAACTTTAGCTGTGATCCTCAGGCTTCTGCCTTTCTCTGTTTTATAAACTCTACTGCATATTCCCCCACGTTGCACTGAGAGATGCATCAGAATGTCTTCCTCTCTTTCTTCCCAATTAAGCTCTTTTCTCAAGTACAACAAGCAATGAGGATGGCAAAGAGCAGCTGGCATATGAGTCTGGAGAGGATGAGGATGATGAAGAGGAGGAAGAAGAGGACTTCAAGCCTTCTGATGGGAGTGAAAACGAAATGGAAACAGAAATTCTGGACTATGTGTGAACTCGGCGAGTAGTCTGGCTGCTGTTGGACAGAATATTCTTGGCTCTTGTTGCTTGAATGCTGAGGGCGAAGCAACCATACACGGGATGTGGGAAAGCAGAACGTGCACTAAGTTGCCAGCTACCTACCTGTACTGACTGCAGTACCTGCTGATGGCTGTCGTTTTGGATGTTCAGGAGCCATTGCCCACATTTTCATAATTGCTGGATAATAAGCCCTCAAAACATTGACAGGGGA
The DNA here is from genome assembly GCF_011077185.1 of Oxyura jamaicensis. NCBI lineage: Eukaryota > Metazoa > Chordata > Aves > Anseriformes > Anatidae > Oxyura > Oxyura jamaicensis. The sequence goes on from NC_048909.1 coordinate 7,449,359, forward strand.
TATAGATTTCTTGCCGGGCTCCAACTGGCATTTAATGTAGCATCTCAACAGGCTGCCGAGAGACCAGAATCCAAACCATCTGGAAATGACTCCTGAAAACAGGAGAAGTTGCATTCCCAAATCTCTCCATCTATGAGAAGTACACCTTGGGTTGATGGCCATGTGGAAAATAGAAAAACTGCCTGAGGAGCTGCTGAGGGAAAGCACTCTAATGTTACTCAAGTCCATAAAAACAGTGTGCTGCTCTTTCCTTTGTCTAACGTGACTTAAAATTCTGTGCAATGACTTCAGCATCAAGCCTAGCCAGTGATCCTGGAAATAAAGCCAGCAGGACAAAAACACTTCCTGGCAGTAATTCCCTTCTGTTGGATGTAGCGTATGTTGTCCTTACGAGCTAACACACTTCTCAATTCCATTTTGATTTTGCCAGTAGTTAACAAGGACTGCAAGAAGAAGGCAATGTGGCAGAGCTTCAGGTCCACAGAGGTTGCCCACTCTGGCCATTAGTCTGCTATCGCTGGCTGGATTGTTACCGTGCAGTCACAGAAATTAAAGATCTGCTGGCGTTGTCTGGGTCTTGTTCATTCCTCAGTGTGTTACAAGGGGAAGGTTTATCATTAGTGGCTGATGATATGCTCTAATGCATATAGGTATATATATTCTAATATCAGATACATGAGGACTGGCTCCTAATGGGTGCACACACTATAGCTCGCTGGGAAGTCCCCTGCTTTGCCTTGTGGTGCTACCTCTGCAGCACGGGCTACAACACTAAGTACAGAGACGTGTCTTACAGCTTTATGACTTTGTAAGGGGGGCTGCGTATTGTTCTGCCTGGGGAGAACCAGCCACAGTAAAGTGTAGGTGCTGGCAATGTGCAAGGCCAGAGGCACAAGTGGTTGTGCAACAGATTTACCCTTCTCAATACAATGCAAGCAGGGAACTAGGAAAAAGGAGAGATGCTGTGGGCACTCTACTTCCAGTTAAGAATACCTACCTGTGCTCAGGTGTGAGCAGGGACCAAGAATAAAATGCTAGGAAAAATACCTGAATCCCAGCTTTCTATCAACAACAGGCCAGAGTTTACTTGTTTTCCAGCTGTTTCTGAAATTCCTCCGTCTGGGAAGACTGCAGTTACGTGGATGCTTAATTCTGCCTTAGTAGGTAATGACATAACCAGCCCTGCCTACACAATGCAATCCTTTAGTTTTGAAAAACTCAGCTTTAAAGTAATCTATATAGCAAAAGAGGAATTCTGGGCATCGGAGCTCTATCTGTAATACCCACACTCAGAGCCACTACACCATCTCCACCGCAGTCTGTGCAACTGTAAAATAGAATAAACATGCTGGCCATGCTAGGAAAGGAACCCTTGAACACCAAAGGAACAGCGCCTCAAACTGAAACAGACAACTATCTTCACAACATAAGAACCAAACCTTGCAGTTGCTCTTAAAACCATTGCTAATATGAAAAGGATTAAAACCAGTAAATTAGATGTCTTATTTATGCTATTGGAAAATGTACCAGGCCCAACAACTCAGATTCAAACGAACAGGGTTACTTGAAAGCAGGAACTAGTTCTGCAAACAAAAAAGCCTTGTTTCTTCATTCAAGCCCAAAACAAAGCTCAACTCACGTACCACAGGGTACAACCCCAGGCTCAGTCACCACCTCATCCACGGTCAGATCCGTTTCCCTTTCTCTAGGAATGGGCCAGGTTTTTGGGAAGGAAGAGAGGACAACCCCTGCCTTGGGGCAGGGACGTTTGAGCATCGGTATTTTATTGCAAAGACTAATTACATTGCTGTGTACAAGTCACACTGGGCAGTGTGCTCCTTCATTGAAGTGGTACAAAATACATATGGTACAGCCAGTCCCTCCGGTGACGCTGAGCTGCCAGGGGACACCGGCAGGAGGGGAGGGGGACGGTGACAGCGGGGTGGGCAGGAGCTGGCAGGCACAGAGCAGCACGGGGCCGAGGGGAGGCCCCGGGGTGCTGGTACCGGGCTCTGGGCAGGGGGGGATGCAGGAAGCAGCCTCTGCGTCAGGGTGCCAGGGGCTCCCATCATGTGCAGCGTGGGCACGGTGGGCCAGGACATGCCACCCTAAGGGGACACGGGGCTGGCAGAGCTACTGCCAGCCCCGCTGGTCAACAAGCAAGCAGCCTCTCCCCGCCCGGTGCCACAGGTCCCACCACCTCCTGCCACCAGCCCTGGTCCCCCGAGCACGAGAGCGCAGCGTCGCTGCAGCCCAGGCCCCTCTCCTGGAGCCGGGGAACGCATTGCCCCTGCCCGGCAGCACGGACAGACAGGAAAGAGAGGGTGGGGTGGGAGGAAGTGCTTAAACGAGATGGCCCAGCATGTCCAGGAGCAAAGAAAAAATAAAAAAATAAAAAAGAATGGTTAAAAAAAAAAGAATAAAAGTCCCCCCTTTGGTTAGTGTTTCCTACAGTCATTAAAATAAGCACCTCTGCCCTTGCTCGATCGACTAGTGGTAAAGGAACAAGGGAGAGAGGGAGGCCAGAGCGGTCTGTGCCTTAGAGCGTGGCAGAGCAACCCTGCTGCTTCCAGCAGCTGAAAATACCAGGGGGGAGAGGAGAGGGACTGGGCTGCAGGGCAGGGGAGGCTGGGTTAGTAAAATGTACAAGTTCATCTCTTCTATTTACAACCAATAAATATTGAAAAAAAAAAAAAAAAGAAGTAAACATTTTTGTTTTATACAAAAGAAGTCTCATTGCTGCTTCTCCCATGGTCAGTGTTTGAAAGTCTGGTTAAAGCCCAAGGTGAGTGGCACTTTCTAGGGGGCAGGCGGTGGCACCGGGGTACTGTGAGCACCCCGAGCTCTGTCTCACCTCCTCGCCCACCTGCGCAGACCCAGGGTCTCTATTTACACAAATTCAGACAGAAATAAACTCTCCTCTTCCTCGCTAGGCTGGCAGCTCTGGGGGCACGGGGAGGCGTGCAAAGCTTCCCCCGCCTGCAGAAGAGACACTGGCGTTTGATCTTTGGTGCAGGTTTGAACGCGGGCTGGCAAAGTCCAGCTGGGTCGGGGAGAGGAGCGAGACCAGGCGAAGGCTTCCAGTCATCGAGAGCACGAGGCACCCGCTCCATCGCAGCACGGACGCAGCCCTTCTCGGGGCTCCCAGCACCGGCACGGGGCTGAATCCCTTCCAGCGTGCCTCCTCATCCGCGGCTTCTCCCAGGATAAGGACGTGGAGGTAAAAACCAACACCGGGAAGCTCCCATAGCAGCGGCTCGTCCGCCGCTCTGTGCAAACGGCCCCTCTGCAGGCCTCCGCTCCCCGGCTCGCACGGACACAAGGCACCTACGGCAGAGAGGCGGGCTCCTGCTCTGGGCAGGCCGGCGGCTGGACGAGTGGCGCACTGTGGAAGGTTTTAAAAATAAAAATAATAAAACAGAGAGATTTCTCCCCGCTGCCTTCCTGTGTAGAAAAAAAAAAGACCTGATTGAAACGGGAGCTTGTGCAGAGAGAGGCGGAGGCCACCAGTTGCCAAAGCGCCCTGGCTCTCGGTGCGGGCGAGGGTCGCTCCTCGCCGTGCCGGTGGCACGGGGACCAGCCGCAGCCAGGCCCGGAGCAGCCTGCCCCCAAGGCCCCGTCGGTGAGGGGTGGAAGTGGGGCTGAGGCTAGAAGATGCCTTTGGCGATCTTCAGGCCTTTCTGCTTCATCCTGGGCAGGGTGGAGCTGGAGCCGTGCTTGATCTTCACCCCCTTGGAGAAACCCCGCTTCTTCAGCACAAAGTCGTAGTTGGCGGCCGAGTTCATGGCGTAGAAGACGTTGGCGTTGTCGGGGATTTTCAGCTCTGGAAGCATCCAAGGATGGGGGGGGTCAGTTGGGCACTCCTGAAAGGGGCTGCCAGCAGTCCCTGGGTGCTGGCACCCACCTACTGCCACCTCCCAGCCCTGCTCCCCACTGGCGCTCCCCAGGCTGAGGTGTGGTCAGCTGGGGATACAGCCTGGGCCTGGAAAGCCTCCCACACCCCAGTACACACCTCTCTCCTCTGAGATGATCTGAACGAGCTCGTAGTCTTCAGGCCGGTCCCCGTCCAAGTTGTGTTTGGCCATGGCCTTGCGAATAACGACCGGGGTCTTATCCTGGCTTGTCACCTGCAGGCACAGAGCGTTATTGACCGAAGAGGGGACAAAATGCTGCAGAACCTCCAACCCCCATCTCCTCCCAGTGTGGGACAAGCCGGCGTCCAAGCGTGGCAAGCCCCCCCTGCCCAAATTCCCCGCGGGTGCCCACTGCTAACCAGGATGCTCTTGTACATGTTGCCGTTGTCCACAGCCAGGCTGACGCGGATGATGCAGCAGTCGTCGACCTGCTGGTTGTAGAGGGGCAGTGAGAGGGACGAGTAGCTGGAGATGCCGGAGACCGAGCGCTTGTGGGTGCGGGAGGCCGTCACCGGCGTGGAGGAGACGGAGGAGGACGAGGCACTGCTGGAGCCCGAGCCGATGCCCGACGTGTCCAGGGAGGAGAGGGAGGTGGATTCCCAGAACTGGAGGGCAGGGAGGAGAGGGGATGCGGAGGACACAGTGGTTTTAGCTTCTCCATCAGCCACAGACGGGGTGTACGAGTGCTGGGGAAGGGAGGCCAGAGGGATCTCACTGCCCTGCGCCAGCGGGGGACGTACAGCCACCGAAGGCGCGAGACCCCACCACGCCGCGGCCCCCAGCCCCAAAGCAGGCTGAGGGCTGTCCCCACATGAAGGGCACGCCTGCCTCTCCACAAGCTGCCCCATACCTTCTTCTCCTGGCAGTCTGGGGACTCAGGGATGAAGCTGATGTTGATCTCCTCCACGTCCGAGCTGCTGGAGCCAGCAGAGGTGACGCTGACCGAGTCGGTGGCATCCCCGCTGCACAGGTACTGCCCGCACTTGAGCTGGTCAAAGGACTTGGAGTGGGAGCTGCCGCTGGCGCAGGGCTCGGTACTCGGCGGCTGCCGGCTGCCAGGAGGGACAGGGGCAGGGTGAGGGAAGGCTGGCCCGGCACCACAGCGGGGACCACAGCCTTGGCACCCGCCTCTGCCCCCCATCCCGCCGGGACGAGCAGACTCACTCGCTCCATCGCTTGATGATGCCCGTGTTCTTCTTCGCCTTCAGCGTGTTGCTGGCTGACTCCGACAGCGGCTCGATCTCACACGACAGCCCGTAGCTGGAGGGAGAGGAGAGGAAGGTTGCAGCTCGCCAGGGCAAGGTGAGGGATGCAGGGCCAGAGGTGACAAGCCAGGGACTTCCTCATGCACGAGCAGCAGCTCAACCCCACTCGTGCTCACCTCTCGGCCTCGCTGAGCCGCTCCAGGCTGTGGAACCAGTCCACGAAATGGTCCTCCTGCGTGAAGCTGTAGTTGTTGCAGGCTGACTGAAGCAGCTTGATCTGAGCGATGACTTCAAACTCCTGCAGCCAACGGAGGCAGTCAGAACGGCTGTTTGCCAGCCTCGGCGCACACGCACACACCCCCCTAAAAAGCCCAGCCCCGTGCACAGAGATGCCTAGGAAGGACCGGGATCTCCCCCCAGAATGAAGAACACCACAGCAAAGAAAAAGAGAGATCAGCCCCAAAGAGACCAGCAGAGCCTGGGCTTGCACAAAACCAGCCTCCTCCCTCCACCCAGCCATACCCATGGCAGGGCAAAGCTCTCACCTTCCTTCTCTTCTCAAAGTTGATCAGCCCTCCCTGGAAAAGAAGGAGCCAGAGGTCAGTTCGAAGCAGGGGAAGGAGAATTGCTCCCAGCCCTCTGCCTGCCCGGCTTGGAGCTGCTGCAGCGCGGGCAGCGCCCACCGAGGGGCAGTGCGAGAGCGGCCCATGGGCAGGGAATGGAAGCACAGGGGGCAGCATTGGATACAGGACACATAGGGGGAAGCACTGGATACAGGACACACAGGGGGCAGCATTGGATACAGGACACACAGGGGGCAGC
>NC_048909.1:7455309-7497697 GCF_011077185.1 Oxyura jamaicensis
AGGACACACAGGGGGCAGCATTGGATACAGGACACACAGGGGGCAGCGTTGGATATAGGACGCACAGGGGGGCAGAGTGAAATGTATGAGGAACCGCCTCCATTTTTCACTCCAGGCTGTGGGGATGCCTGGGCAGAGGAAGGAGAGGAGGAGGAGGATAGAGATGGAGGTACGTACGTCCAGGAAATCCTTCATGGCGGTGTCGAGCATCACCAGGTCTGTGAGGAAGGTGCCGAGATAGGGAATGGTGCCCTGCATCACGCCCTGGGGGACAGCAAGGGACAGCCAGGGTCAGCAGAGCCGAACCCAGCCCGGACAGCCACCAGGAAGGGGACATGGGAATGGCCGTGCCCCACTCACCATCTCTCGCTGCTGCTGCTGCCGCTTCTGAGCCCTCTTTGGGTTGATCTCCAAGGTGGCGAATTTGGACGTGCCCTCCTGGATGGTGGGGAGAGGTGGGGATCAGCGTGGGTGGGAAATCATGCCAAAAGAGGAGCTGAATTTCACACCCACTGTTACTGGTAGAATTTGCTCGTGGAGGGAAAGAGGAATGAGGGGAAAAGGAGGAAATCAAGGCTGAGCTTTTTCATGGCAAACAGGGAGGAGAGCCTTAGTGAATAGGAAAGGCTGCTCCCATTTCCAGCCCTCTGTATAAACAGCTCCTCAATGGGATGTTTTGTTCCCGTTTGTGTTTTGTGTGATCTCAGCCCCAATCTGCAGCGAGGCTGGAAAGCTGCGGGAAGGACGCTGGGGCTGCAGCCTTTCACAGACCCCACAGCCCAACCTTAAACCAACAGGCCTCCCGAGAGTGCTGCCCTTTGCACCAGGCTGTTCAAATGCAGCTGCCTCTGGGGAGAAGCTGTCATCTGGTACACAGGATCATATCCCACTGCTTATCTCTGCTGGCAAAATTGCTCTGAGTGCTTCAGGCAATGACGACTTTTGGGTGGAGAAGCAGAAAGCCCAGCCTGCTCCGAAACCCCTGCCTGCAGCCCCGGCAGTGCCACTAGGGCTGGCAGCTGGAGTAATGAGGAGATTTCTGCCAGCATCAGCCTAAGCTCTGTGTCAGACATACAGCGATGTGGGTGCCCGCTTCCCCGTACCTTAATGAGAAGCTCCCGGCTCAGGGAGTGGTTGTTCTCATCAGAGAAGATCTCTGAGAGCTCGTGGAAAGTGCGGAAGCTCTCCCTGCTCGGGGGAAACACAGGGAGAAGTCAGCAACGGTGCCACGCTTCCTCAGGCTCTCTTCTGCTCACCCAAATGACCCCAGCAAAGCTCACGGCTCCAGCAAGCCTTGCTGTCTGAGGTTATCCCAGGGTGTTTCGGATGGAAAGGAGAAGCAGGCAATGCTGCTTTTATTTCCTCCTTAAATCCCTGGGTTTGGAGCAAAGCCAGAGCTGCAGCGATCCCCTCCATGCATTAAAGAGCCGCAACACCAGCACAACCTCCCCTGAGACCTCCCAGCAGGAGCCCAGCAGGCGCTGCTCACCGCAGGACCTCGTCCCAGGTCTTCTTCAGCCGGTGAACAGCGTTGCACTGCAGAGCCGAGAGGATGGCTCGGAGGGAGGAGAAGTTCTTCAAGATGCGGCACTCCTGGGGACAGACAAGGGGACTTAGCGTTAAAAAGAGAGCCAAAGGACCTGCTGCAATTCATGGACTGCAAAATCCCAGCACTGGGCCAGGGCAGGAGGCAAGGATGGTGCTGTCCTACCCGAGCCACTTCGATCCACCTCTCCACCACCTTAGCCCTCTGCTGCGGCTTCAGTGTCCGGTCTCCGAGACACGTGGCGATGACGCAGTTGGCCACGCTATTGAACTGCGAGACCGTGGCACGGATGGTGGGCGCCAGGTGCTCTTTGCCTTTCTTGTCTCGCTGTGACCAGATGCAGCCCAGGCAGTGGTAAGGCACCACTTTCTTAAACAGCTCCTGGAAGGTAAGGGGATAGAGATGGGTCTCTATGGGAGAAGAGGCAGCTGGGAGCAAGGGAGCAGGCAGGCTTGTGCCCGGAGCAGCAGGTGGGCAGAGCACCACTTTTGAATGAGTACTCACAGCATCCATCAGCGTGAACTGTTCTGCCACCATCTCTGGGGAGAAGGAGAGGAAATCCGACTTCCCGTCCCCGACCCCGTTCTCCTCCACCAGCTGGAACGTGCAGCCGCCGTGGTCCACAGCTGCAAGAGACGGCGCGAAGCTGAGCACCGCAGCGTGGCCACCAGCACAGCACCACACCACACCCCGTGCCAGCCCCTGCTGACTCCCACATCCCACCTCAGCGCTCCTAATCTTGGTCTGCTCAGATAAACTAGGCTAGAAACAGAAACAGGCCCACAGAGAAGGACAGGCATTTTCACCTGGATACAAGTGTCCACGAAGGATTAAAGGCAGATTAGCTAATCCCTTTAGAAATACCACCTCTAGTTCAGTTGGATTAGCTTCCCGGTGTGTCTCCATGTAAACCCAGGCAGTGCTTACAGTGGTTTAGCCACCTGGGAAGACCTGAGGCTCCAGAGACCCTCGATGCTAACCAGTACCGCTCTCCCCACAGCCCCAAACACCCCCATGAACAGGGAACCACCATCCCACCTTCCGCTTCGGCCTCGCTCTGCTCCTGCTGCTGGAACTGGGCCAGCAGGATGCGGGCTCGGCGCTCCAGGTCCGAGCCGGGGATGTTGTGGCGCACATAGGAGATGAGCTGCTTGAGGCAGGCGAAGTCCGGGGGCTTGCGGAAGTCCTCTGAGTACTGGTCCAGCCAGGCGCCCAGGATGGAGGAGATGGTGCTGCGGGGAGGGGAACACAGGCAGGCCTGAGTGAGAATCGGGTGCCACGAGGTACCCGTGTGCACCCATGGGCTCGTGGGACAACACACGCCCTTCACGCAAGAACCACAGAGCCACCACCAGAGCCCCCTGTCTCTGGGTGACCCACACCGTGGTCAGACTTACTTCTTCAGCTCCATCCTCTCATCCACAACGTGCCTGGCGTGGTCCCCGTTCGCCTGTACGTGGAGCTTGCCATACCTGGCGGGGCACAGCAAGGAGACAGTGAGGGTCCTGCACTCAGCTCTGCCTCTTCTCCCTCCACATCACCCCCAGCTCTGCTGGGGGCCAGGATGAGCATCTCCTCCCCAGCCCACTCCAAAACCTTTGTGCTGATGGGGCCGGGAGAAGCCCATCAGACCTCCAGTGCGTGGCAGATGCTGCTGAAGCTCTCCTGGCCGAAGGGGCTCAGGCACCAGCCACCCCCAGCTGCATTTCGGGGCACGGGGCAGCCTCACCTGTTGAGCAGCAGGTCCAGCACTTGCTTGGTGGTGGCGAAGGCCCGGTACGTGCACAAGAAGATGGTGACGTAGGTGGAGTCATTGCCCTTGAAGGCCGAGACCAGGTACTCCACCAGCTTCTCCAAGGTCCCAGCTTTTATCGTCCGCACCTTACACGTCTCGTAGAGGTTTAAGGCTGACTCGTTCTCAAACTGCCGGGACAGGAGCACAAGTCAGTGGGCTGGATGAAGCAGACACATGCCAGTGTGACGTGGTCCCACCAGCCCAGCAAGCGCTGTTTGGGTCTTGGCTGGGAGCGGGGACCCTTGCGGTGCCTGGGACCCCACCGATGGGGCTTGAAGAGAGGGAAGCCTCAGGGTTGCTGAAATCCAGATGCAAATCAGGGTTGCCCCATTTTGCAAAATGAGGCTTCAGATTGTTTCCCTCGCTCCTCATCCCATGGGGCAGAGTACAGTGTGTGCTCCCAGGCCCCTCCCCCAAATAAATACATGGTTTAGGGATAAAAGGAGCCTCCAGAACAGGAGCATCCAGGGGCACAAGAAGAGGGCAGGACATGGGCTGGTATTGACCCTGCCAAGCCCCCACATCAGGTCACCATGTCTGGCAGGGAAATCAGAAAATATCTCCTGGAGCGATGCTGGCGAAGCCCCCACTTACCCCCAGCCACCGCTGCCCTTTGTTGGCCGTGTGATGGAGCTGCACCTTCCGGAGCGATATGCTGTAGATCACACCATCCTCCAGCTCTTCTCCGATCTCCTGCGTGGAGCTCTGCACGAGACAACACGATACACCATGAGATAAGCAGGTTAACAGGTGGCAGAGATGCTCTCATGAGCCCGTTTGGGGTGTCCTGGCAAGGCAAAGCCATTTTTATTCATCTGCTCACAAGCCCAAAGCTGGCAGCACCAGCCCTTTGGGGGAGCTGGACCCAGAGCATGCACCCAGGCAGAGCCAAGGCTCCATGTCCTAGTGCCTCAGCTGCCTTACTCCCTGTGGCCTTAAGGGACGTAAGGTGACATTGCTGCTGGCTCTGGACGTAATCTTGGTAATCTGCCCCGAGCACCTCAAGCACTCGCAAGCCTTTTTGCACCATGGATAGCAAATAATGACCGTGAAACCAAACCAGCCGTGAGCTCCAGGCAGCGTTGGCCATGCACACTGGGCAGAAACTCAAGAGGGAAGCTCAAATCTGGGGGAAAAACCCATGGAGCAGCAGTGGGGTGGCCTCGGGGACAAACGGACAGGTTGCTTCACCCCCGGGTCACATCCTGACCCAGCCACAAGCTCTTGTTCTGCTCTGGGGATGCAGGGACCCCCTCAGATTCAGCCCAGCCCTCTCCCCACCATGCTCTGCTGAATCAGCACCTCTCCTAAGCGGATTTCTGCAGATCCCTCTGCACACTGCGGGGATCTCCTTCCCTCCCGAGCAGGAGGAGGTGACCACACGCTGGGGCACAGCACGCTGCTGGCTCACGGCTTTCCCTGCAGCCTGCAGGGCATGAAACCCCCTGTCCCAAACTGCTCCCCACGGACACAAGAGCCACAGTTCCAGATGATGCTGCACATCTCAGGAGATGCTGAGCAGAAAGCACCAAGCAAAACCTGAGCCGACAGATCCAAGCCTGCTCTAACCTGCTCCTCACCGCTGTCCTTTATCATCACAGCAGCGATCGCTGTGTTATTACCGCCCTGTGCTCACGTCAAACGCTTGTTATTAGCGAGGAATTAAGGCAGAGAATCACAGCCAGCTCAGAGAGCAAGGGGAAAACTTTAAAGAGCCTCTTACTCACGGCTGTAATGAATGAGGACAGAGAATCCCTCAGGACAGGGTTATTGGACATCTTCCTCACTTGCTACTGAACCTGCTCTTCTCACTTCACGCCAAGGCGTTTGGCTTGCTGAAGCTCAGAGGTGCCACGAGGCTCCTAACTGCGTTGTGAACACACGAACTCATCCAACTGACCCTGGCAGCACCCACACAGACAGACAGAAATCCTGGACGCCTGCATCCATCGTCCTCTGTTCTCTGGGATAAGTTACAGCATAAATGTGCTTTCAGGTATAGACAGGCCTGAATTTCAAGAGCGAAACGCACTCACCCACCAGCAAGCTGTGCCCTGAGCCTTCCTCCACATCTCCCTCATCTCAGCAAGACCCTGAGCTGCTGAGAGCCCTCCCAGAGCGGCCACCTGTGCCATCGGACATTCAGCCTTGGTGCAGGGAGACAAAGCCACCGGGGTGCCCAGGTGCTCTCCTCCACAAGGTGAGAGCAGTGAGGTGCTCCTGGGCCAGGTGAGCTGCTCCCGACCCCACAAGCTGCTTTGCCTTAGCAGAGAACCAGGGGGACTGGCACAACCCCAAGAGAGCGCCGCTGACACCGCTGCAACCCCGCGTCCACATCAGGCACTTGGAGCAATCCCACACCAACCCAACTCGATCCCATGCCAACCAGGTCATCTGTCTTCCACCTGTGGAAGCTGTTTCCAACATACAGACAGAAAAGCTTTGGAAACTTCCCAGTTTGGGATGGAGGAAAGCTCTGGCTCCAGCAGGACCAGACCCCCGTACAGCCTAACTCCAAAGAGAGATTTGGCTAGGCAGTTATAAACTCCAGGCACAAAGAGCCATCCAAAACCAGATGCTGGTTGAGATGCAATTAAATTAATAAAGAAATCAAATCATACGAGAGGACAAAATGTCCCGGGATCAATGCATGAATCATTGGCAGCTGCTGTGCAACCCCAGTGGAAACTCTTGCCACAACTGCAAGGGTTTCCACTCTTGTATTTCATGTCACGTGCAGAGGGTGCACCTAATTTTAATGTGCGTAGAAGCAAATTTCGTTTCCTTCCTATATTTAAGACTGTCAGATTCATTCATTTTCTGTCCTGCTGACTTGTGCGATGTCCCCCGAAGTTCCCCCTTTGCAAACCACACGCACAGTACGCTGCTTCCGAGCGGTTTCCAGCTAGGCTCATGCCAAGAGCCGGGCGAGCTGCTACACTGGTACATTTTAAAATTTGGTTATTTATATTCTGCGTGAGCTTCCTCTTTCCTCCTGCTCTTTCTCCCAGATGCTGATTGCGCATTCGGCACATGCTCGTTAAGAACTAACGGAGCAAAAAGCAGCGGCAGGACACAGCCGGGGAAGCCCCACCTCGGCACCTGCTCCAAACCCACGTCTCTCCCTTTGCACATGGGGAGATGAGAGACCGGAGGCAGAGCCCAGAACCCCCAGCCTTGGCTTAGTTATGGGATGGGCACCGACAGCTCTGAAATCCTGCCTGGCACTCGCACCAGCTCCCACCAGGACTTCCAGCAAGTCAACCAAAGAGAAACATCCCCAGAACGGTCTCAAAAGAGCTCTGACAGACAACGTGGGTAAATAGCGCTGCTGCAGCTGCTGCTTGGCTGCTGGAGGTTTCCAGCTCGGAAAGCAGAAGGAGACGTGAGTCAGGCCTCAGTGGCACAACCACGGCCCAGCACCCACGAGCAAAGCCTCCCTCACCACCACCTTAACCTGAATAACCGAGGAGAGGTGCGGGCGAACAGCCCCTTCCACTCACTGCGCTGACTTGGTAGCAGAGATGTGGCCAACACGCCCAGGCAGCGCTTCAAATGGTCCCACCAAAATTCAGCAAAGCTTTTCTGTGACAGCACTAACTTGGAGCATGCTGATGACTACAGCCTTTGCACCTTCCACCAAGCTCGTAGGGAAGGAACTCAGCATCCCAGAAAACGGGATAGAAAGCATTTCAAGAAAATGGGCATAAAAAAAAAAAAAAGGGGAAGACATCAAACCCAACCACAGGCCCCCAGGTTCTCCCGCCCAGCACGCAGTCCTGCTCCTGCTCGGATGGGGGCACGGGAGAACCCCTCGCGTGTTGAACCGGGGGGAATCGGACGCACAATTCTGCGAGAGTCGGAGGCTTTTGCAAAAAGCAGCCGTAAGTGAACTCGGCAGGAGTTCATCCCCTGAAATATGAAACTGGAGGCCGCGCCAGATGGCTTGCCTGGTTTCAGAGACCGCCTCTTGGAGCCGCGGATAGCCCTGGGCTGCGTGAGCAGTAGGGAGCTCCGGACCTGAGTTCAAAGCCTTGGTGACTACACCAGGGAGGAATTCCTGCTCCGTGCAATCAACTCTTCCACTCCCGGGCGCATGTTCTGGTACACAGCACGGCGCTGAACCCCACGTCTTCACACGGAGGTTTAATAACGAGCTCTAGGATTGAGCCAAGGTTCATAAGCAAGCCTGGAAGAAGGCTGCAGTGTGAGGGACAAGGCACAGGGCAGCAGAGAACTTGTGTTTTTCCCTTCTCATCAGCTGAACGGGGAAAAATGCAAAATCCCGACAGCAAGGAAAATATTAGCTGGGAAACTGCATTCTAGAAAGTATTTGAGATAAGTCACAAAGGTGGGTTTAGTAAGACAGGAGCGCAGCACAGGATTAACTGTGAGCATGACAACATTCCTGCACATCACACACAATTAGCCAACAATTACCAGGTCTTCAGAGCACTGGTCCCACGTGCCCCTGGCTTACTGCATTGGCCTCCAAAGACACAAAATAATGAACTGTTAGTGGAAAAAGGTATTAATTTCAGCACACACAGAAGAGACAAGACCGCTTAAAGTGCTTTCACTGATGCTCCCTGAACAACAGCTGGTTTAAAGATCAAGCTGTTGGTGTTACTCCGCTCCCTTTCAGCTGGGCAACGCAAAATGTGTGTTCTGCAGGCGGTACAACGGGTTTGGGCTTTGCAGTCTCCAGTCCCTTCTCACAATAACTCCTTCCCACTGGCAATGGGAAATCGGCCCTTCCAGAAACGAAAGAAACCAAGGACCACGTCCTCCACAGTTTACACGAGCCCCAAGTTCACTTTTGTTTCACCCTCTGGAGCAGATCCCGAACCCATGCAACACACGGCGGTAACTTTGGGGCCTCTTATGTAAACGAAAATGCACGGCGTTATGTAAAAGGAAATTAGAAAAAAAATCCACCTTCATCTAGTGAAAGGAAAACAACTTCAGTTCTGTGAACCACAGATACAGACCGCAGAAGCAGAAGTGCCCTCTGTCCTGCTCATCCAAAATAAGCGCAGGCAGCACAACACCCTACAACACCCTGCCTCGCGGGGACTTCCAGGCAAAACCCCCCCGGGGATGATGTTCCTCCGGGGCTCTGCCGGTCAGGGGCAGCCCTTCTGCTCCACGGTTTCCTTTCCCCAGCTGTGCTCGGAAGGCTGCAGAGACCACCCGGAGACACTGCTGAACCTCCCTGCGCTCGGGGAAAGGAAAGGCGCCTGGTGCTGACGGTTACCCACAGCACGTGCTTTGGGTCAGCAGCCCCATCGAGGCCCGGAGCTCCCAAACACCGACCCAGCAGTGACCAAGCTGGGTGTCACGGCTGTCTCCAGCCAGCACTCCAGGTCGATCTCAGGCCGTTCTTCTCCCCCCGTGCCGTATCACATCGCTGCTGATGGAGCTTGCTTGAATCCCGGCTCCTGCCCCGCGCAGAGCGGCAGTGCTGGGGTGCTCAGCAGATGGACGTGTTTTCTTCTTCGGGTTTTCGACACTCTCCGCCTTCCTTCCTGCCTCCTCTGAGCCACTTCAGACCAGGAACGCTTCCAACAGCCCATGAAAAAATAATGACAGAGGGGGGAAACAGGAAAAGAATAGAAAAAGGGCCAGAAGCTAAACTTAAACCCGCTGTGAAAAGGGGGTGTTTTTGCCAGGATACCAGGACAGTGGCAACAGCTGAGGGCCTGTTCTCACCCATCAGCTGCTTGGCTCTGCAGCCGGGGCTCCCTGACACGTTCAGCTCCACTTCTGCTCTGCTTCAGGTGTTTGAGCAGGGGGAGCTGCAGACAGCACCTGCGGGGAGCAGCCAGGAGCCATGAATCCCCCTGGGCACCCCCAGGCAGAGACGGGTGGCGGTGGGGGCTTGTCACCCAGTGGGGACTTGTCACCCCCATCTGCCTCGCAGGAGGCTTTGGCACCTCTTCCATCAGGGCCTGCCCGAGGGCACTGTTTGAGACAGGGCAGGCCTGATCCTGCTGGCCGTGCCTGCGTCCGTAACCCAGCGTGGTTGGGGAGGATTTTCAAAGGCAGCCGTCTCCGCCCGCGCGGCTTAGGAAGAAGAGAAAGCAGCGGCTGCAGGATCTGGTACAAAGGCGTCTTGTGACTCGCACGCAGTGAGTCAGTGGCTGGAGCGGGGCTTAGGAGCTCAGCGCTTGGGTCCAGAAACGAGACAGAGCAGATACACTGGATTCCTCCCCCGTTTGCGTTTGTTTTGCTTTCAAAGAAAACTCTGAGCCTTCCCACACATCGAAACTTTTTCGCTCTTTTTATGGTCTGGAAATCAAGAGTCAGACCTGCAAAAATGCTGCATGCCCACTGCATCCCCACCAGCCTCCGAGGGCTGCAGGGGATCGGGCTTGCTCTGGGCACTCCCCCGGGAAAAGCGAGCTGCGTCTGCCACTGGCAATGCCAGAGACACCACAGGTGGCTGGCGGTGTAACTCCAGACCCTGTGTTCCTTACACCTTGGAGCACATCAAGACCACCAGCACGTCCAGGCAGCTGCATCCGAAGCAGAAACCCAGCCTAGGCTGCCCCCAGAGCAGGACTCTCCTCGCGCCTCCCACCCAGGGACGTGCCAGGAAGGGTTCCTTCCCTTCGCAGGCTGCTGAAGCGGAGCAGAAAACTGAGTGCAGCAGGTTTTGCTTCCTCTCTAAGTTCATGGAAAAAGGATCCGGCTGACACAGCAGTTCCAGCTCTTGCTCCACATTGCTTTGCTCTGCGTTCGTGATCACTTTGGCGTGCGTTTCTGCAGCATCCCTGCTCAGCACCAACGCCTACCCAGCCAGCCTTGCTTAGGAGGGACGCAGCTGGCCTGCGCCTGCAGAGCCACCGCTCCGCTACGAACTCGCCCTGAGCCCGGAGGGTAATTACTGGAAGTGAAACCAGAACCACGTGGCTGGTGACAACTGGTGTATAAAACATTAATGCCTATTGCTCTGTAAGAGTAAATAAAGATCAAGTGGTTCATGGTAAGTCATCTCGGCTCGGAACAAAGGTCTGTGTTTCACCGAGGTGGAACGGAGAAATCTGCAACATCACAGAAACAAGCTCCAAAACTGAAATGCCTTTTTTTGTGTACAGTAGCACCTGTAGGTCCCATGCAACATGATAGCCTTGTAACGCCTTGTTCAAATGTGAAGAAAAGAGGGTGTGTGTGTCCCAAGAAGACAGTTAAGCCTACCTGCTTTGCACTACCCTGTTGATTCCAATGCTGGAACGGGGCCCTTCGCGCCAAGCGTGCTACCTCTGCATCAGCAAGAACCGCAGCGTGTCAGCAAAGGGGAAGCGCCTGGGTCGGCATTGGAGCTGACAGACCTTGCAGCTCACTGGGATCCTCACTGCTGAGTTTTCAATTATGTCTTAATGCCTGTTAACCAGGGTATTTCTGACTGCAGGACCAGCACGGGACACAGATTTATTTGTCGTTGCAATTCCAGGCAAACACTTTGTCCCTTGCATGCATCAGCATTTTCAAGCTAGCGAGTTCCAAAAAGTCTTTACATTCCCAGAAACACAAAGCCTTCAATAAATATTCTCCTGCTCTCAGCTTGCAGCCTATGTGCCAGTCTAGCCAGCCAAAAATTTAATTTTAAGCGGCATCAATTGCCCTAAAACCAGCTTCTTTGGCCAAATCACCCCTTGCCCCCACCACGTGGGTGACCTGCACCAAGGAAGCTCACACCTGGGGCTGGAGTTTTGCGCATGCCGTTCCCGAGCAGCCTAGATAACCTGTATATAGCTGCCTGTGCACTCACTTATTGGCTGTGGCTTGCAATGAGGGAAAAAAAAAAAAGAAGGAAAAAAAAAAAAAGTAGTCTTATCTTTCTGTCATCTCAAAGGTGCAGATTGGGGTGGACAAACTGGAGGCTGTCCAAAACCCGCAGCTGTCTGGCTGCCGTCTGGCTTGTGGTAACTGCGCTGCAACCCCTTGCTTCAATTTGAGCGAGGTTCATTTCGATTCAGCTCAGACACATCCTTCACGTAGATAAGCTGCACCAAAATAAGCCCTTGTGAAGTGAATGTGTCCACCCATGTGTTTACACTGGCCTACGTTGACTTACATTCGCTCCACCGAAGCTGGTGTGATCCAAGCGTGGGCAGGACTGACAAGCCCAGAATGCCCCTGCCCCGAAATCCTGGAGGAAGAGGATGCCTGGGAGGGGGGGGGAGGCTCCCGCTGCCCCCAGCCCCACAGCAGGGCAGGCTTGGGCACTCTCCCAGCCCGGCTCAATGTCACCACTGTGCTCCCGGGGCCGCAGAGGGGCTTGCGGTGCCAGTGGCGCAGGGACGGCCTCGGCGGATGGCTCGCTCTTTGTGCGTGCGTCCGTGGCGGGGTGACCCAGTAAACAGCTGAAGCAGAGAAAACGCACGAACAATCCAGGGCAGGGAGGCAGCAGCGAGGGGCTGCTGGCAAAAGGAATAAAAGCGAGCCTTTGTTTGCTGGCCGTGCCCCTCACACCCGACTCCCACCCCAGCCGGCATGACGTCGGGTGCCTCCATTTGCTGCGGAGCTGCGGGCTGACCCCGGCTGGTCCCAGCCTCCTCCTGCCACCCACAGCCCCCGCCACATCCCAGCTGGGGGCTTCTGGCCACCCCTTTGCTCCAGGAAGGGCTGGCATGGGGCTGAGCAGGGGACATTTTGCCCTCGGATGGCTCCCTGCCACCTCTTCCCCTCCCTGCGGCGGCTTTGCTGCCTGTGGGAAGCTGGAAGAGGGAAGAGCAAGCGCTTTTGCCTTGTAATCAAGAAAATCTCAGCTTCAGAGCATTACTTAACTAGGTGTCAACGAGGCAGTAGGTGCTATATAAGCAGGTACAGAGGCAGGAGTCAACAAGCCGACACCTGGGGGGCCTGCAGTCAGGATGCTAAGTCAACTAAGTTGGTCTGATTTCCACAGCTGAAGCAACTGAGAGTTTAATTTTAATTGGCACCTTTGGAGGGAAAACAACTGGAAAGAAAAAAAAACTAGCTGTTGTCAAGTGCCTGAACATGCACTCCGGGAGCCCAAGCAGCGAGGCTTGGACCCGAGCCCTGCCCCGGGAGCTGGGTGTGCCGGATCCTGCACATCCAGAGAGGCTGTGGCAGGAGAAAGGCGGGTGTCCGGGGTGGGATGAGACTCCCCCAGCCCCAATTCCCTCCCCATTTACTAGGACCCTTGTCCCCACACCTGTAAATGCGGCTCCTGCAGCTGACCCTGTCTGAGCATCAGCCAGAGAGGGACCTGCAGCAGCCAGTGTTACCCAAAATGGGGGGTGCCAGGGAGAGAGCAGGCAGATTCAAACGGGGTTACTCCACTTTCCCATCTACCTTTCAATTTACAGGCAGTCGTTCCCTCACAACACAGAACTTTTATTGTGGCAAGCTTACACTGAAGCTTTGCTGTGCCACTTGCAGCACTGGGCGAGCCAGTATGGGCCTAGCTGGGCTTGTCTGCTGTCCTGGGCTGGACAGATGCCTGGCACCAGGGCCGAGCATCCCCATGGCTTGCCCTCTGCTTCAAAATGATTTTTTGGGACAAACCCAACCAAAAAGTTGACTCACAAAATGACAGTGGGACTGCGTCAGTACAAAGTGGGTGGCAGCGCCCGCATTCCTGCCCCAGCTCCTTTCACGTGACATTGCCTGGACTAAGATGGGTCATCAAGCCTCGAGCCTTCCCCTCCTCTTAGAGACAACTTTTGCAGGGGAATGTGCTGAAATATGTGAAAATGAGGACTGGGAGAGAGGGGCTTTGTGGGGTGCCACCCCAACGAAGCAGCCGAGGGAAGGAGCGCTTTGTTGTGACGCCCACAGCGCGCCACGGCTGTGCTCTGAGTCACTGCCGAGCATGAGCTGCGAGGGAGCCCAGCCCGGGCTGTCCCAGCACCAGCACCCACTGCAGCTCCGGGATGGGATCTTGCAGCCTCTGTCATCCAGAAAATCAGAAATCCCAGCGAGACGGCCACCAGCAGCCTTGAGCAGCGTGCTGTGCCCTGCCCAGTGTGGCTGCTGGATGGTTTCCTGAGCCGAGGCCAGACTCAGAGCAACCCAAGCCCAGCACACATCATTTCACAACCAAAACACCAACCTCAGAGGTGAGGGCTCTCAGCTTTTGGGTCTCCATGGAGACATGACCACTGCAAAGAGCAGGGAAACGCTGTGGTTTTGCTCCCTGACATGAAGAGCAGCTCTGGTAAGACTGGTAGCCAGCCCTTTAAAACCAGGTCTCCTCACAAGTCCTCGGCTCAGCTGCTGTTTGTTAAAGTGTGGTTAGCAGAAAGAAAAGCCACACTAAAAATAATGCCTCAGCATTCCAGATTAAGTTGCCTCTGATGACTTTCCTCTCCAATCTGTGCTGTTTGCAAGTCAAAACAACTTTTGTATTATTTTTTCCCCCTTTGCTGCCAGTTCTGAGGACGCAGCCTGCTGTCTGGCAACTGGAGCCACCTACATCCCACCTCCACAGCGCCCAGTGCCCGGGGACACGGCATGCGGGGCTGGGGGACGCCTCACCCCATCCCATAGCAAGGCTCATCGACATACCGATGGTGGAATGGAAGCAAACTCACTGCTGCCGAGCTATGTGAGATAAACGGGCCACACGCATGCCTCTGCAGTGCTTCATCCCCACCGGTGTTTCACTGTCACGTAACTACCAGCCATCAGGTGCGCTAAACTCTCGCTGGTTATCTAATAAAAATGTGGTGCCATGTAGGAACCTGTACCAACGCAGCCCTAGCTGTCAGCTTTAGGGATTGTTTGCATGTCATAAACACAAACCAAACCAAAGGCATGGAGAGGAGCAGCGGTGCTGGGCGCTGCAGCCACCACTTCATCGCACCGAGGGAGAACGGCATGAGCTCGCTGCCAAGACTCGGGAAGGACTTCTCTCCTGCCTCCAGGAGAGCTGCTGCCAGGTGTTATGGGAACAAAAGGCCACTCCACAAGAGCCCTTCTGCAAACACAGCATTACACGTGTGAGCACAGCCACTTCAGCGTTGGCCAGCTGCAGCACACTGAGCCGGCTCACCGGGCAGCGCCCGCTCCCTGCCCCTCGCTTATCGGGCCCCGAGCCGATCCCCAGGGAGTGGCTGGGCTCACTTGTGCCAGAGCTGAGGGCTCCCTAATGGCTCAGGAGCAAAGTCCAGGCACATCGGTATTGCAGAGGGTGCTGTATGAGCTGGATGGGCTCTGGGGGTCAGGGCTGCACCATGCCGTCGGTCCCTGTGCTGGGACAGGAATGAGAAACTCTGACAATTTAAGGAGCCAAACTACTCGGTTCTTATTCCACCACCCACAGCTCTTCCAGGCTTGTACAGAGGCTACGATATAGTTTCAGCACGATGCTCAACCAGTTTCTCTCGGGCACCAAGCACCTCCTCATACAAGCATTCATGCCAGGCTCATCTTTCAGTGCAGAGATGCAGAGTGAAAGTCCCGCAGGCCTTCAACGGGCAACACACATTTTGGGTAGGCCAAGGATGCTGCCCTTGTGTCTAACCCAGCACTGTGCACAGGAAGAGCATGGGATAAACAAATTGATGTATGGAAGGCCTCCCCCCCAGCTGCAGCATGCTCCCTTGCCTGCCACAACCAGCCTTGTGTCCAAATCCTGCTCCTTGGCTACTGCTTTCTCCCCCCCCCACCTTGCTGGGTCTGTGGGAGATAGAGAAATATTTGAATACTGAAACAGCCCTGCTGCAAGTATGCATCCAACTAAAAGGAACGCGACTGCTTGAAAAACAGTCACTCAGGCAGCTCTGGAGATAAGAGTGCTAGAGAAAGCACAAGCAGGGGATGCCCAGCCTCTACATGTGGTCTGCAGTGACCTAAATAAGCTCTCTGCTCCTTCAATTACATGTCCCTCGGGGGATGCAGCGGCCGGCAATTAGAGAGGCAGAAAGGGTGATGGAGAAGCCACTCATGGTGAAGTCAGGCCTATGGCCAGACCAACTCACACGGCCCTGAAAACAGGCTGTGCTCTGGCCTGAAACGTTGGGTGGTTGCTGCCAACCTCCCCAGCACCAAAGCAGAGGAGCTGAGCAAGTGAGACATCCCTGCAGCTCAGCAGGCCTTTTGCTCTTTTCCTGCAAAATCTGAGCTCATTCCACCCCCAAACCTGGGCACAGGGGAGCACAGAAACTCTCCAAGCTTGCATTTAGTTCTCCCTGCCTGGTAATCCCACACCAGCAGCTAGGACATAAAGGGCCGTAGCAGAGTGATAGCGTGATCTGGGGCGCCTTGGAGGGCCAAGTGAGGACCCTGGGGGCCAGGTGGGGCCGAACAAGATTTCGGCCAGGGCTGCCAATCCAGCACTAAAGCCTCAGTGAGATCCCAGTACCGGAGGGTTTCCTACCCCTATGGAAACAGGGCATGGCAGCCCCTGAGTAACACGATCCTTATACAAACACATCTTGGAACCTCTCCCCAGCTTCTAATGATATCAAATAATAACCAAAAATCCCTCCCACCTCCGTTCTTCCCTTCCTGCAGCAGCCACCAACAATCAGCATCTCAGCTTGCTCCCAGCCTCGCTGCCGCCTCCAAACCCTTCTGGAAGCGAGCCACAAGGCAGGTCCCCATGCGAGAAGTACCAGCAGATGATGTTCATCTCGCAGATTGCAAGGGGCATATCAGGTTGTGCCTCAGGGAGGAGAAGAGGCTGGGAGAAAAGGATCTTCTTCCACAGGCACCACTGGAAGCTAAAAGAAAATGGCTTTTAAGAGAGATCTTCACCTCTCCTTCCCGGCTACAAAGCACAAGCACTGACCTCCGAGGCATCTGGGCTGAGCAATTCAAGTCTTTGAGGATGTGTTTAGCAACTGAAAGTCTCCTAATTGTTCAGAAAACAAATAGAGCCAAAATAGCAACAATACAAGCTTTTTCAATATGTGTCAGCCCTCACCATTTGTCTGGAGGTTCAGTGATGCCAGTCTCATGAAAGTTTCAGTCTGTGTCATCTGCAGTTGTGTTTATAGCACGCATCTCCAGCGAGGAGCAGGAGGAGAACCACCAAATAAATTTGCAGCATGACACTCACCAACTTAGGCTGAATTAGAACCGAAAAGGATGAAGCAAAAGGTGTGCAAAGCAGCTTGGCCAGTCCCTCGCTAGAGGGGCTCGGTATAAACTTTCCATTCCCCACAGTTAAAATCAGCAGGAGGACACTTGGCAGCACGTGGCCGCGAGCCCTCGAACGGCCACCTCGGCACGGTGCCTGGGAGATCGATACCGTTGCTTGGGATACAGGCAAAGGGCTCTGCCACTGACAGCCATCCTCAGGGGCTCAGCAGAAAACAGGATCCGTGTTCCCTACCACCTGCTGAGCAGCTTTCCAAGGATCCTCTCTATTCCCCTGGGACCAGGCGATGGGCCCCCAGCAGCTGGTACTTCCCCGAGCCCAGCTCCATGCCAGTGCAGGGCAGAGGGGGGGGCACAGCCCTGGGTTCCCACCACGGGGCAACAACTGGAGCTCAGCAAAACAGCGATGGTCTACGGGGGGGGGGGGGGGGGGGGGTAACCAAATAATCCGCCTTCTCCTCCCAGGGTGTATCTCGCAAGGAAACCTTACCCGAGGATTACAACCACACCAGGCTGCTGCCAGCACAGTTGTCGCAGCAACTCTGCTTTCTCTGCCTTTTGGTGTGCTTTCCCTGGTTGTGCAGCGTAACGACAGCGAGCAAAACCCTCTCCACATGGCGCAGAGAACACCACGGAGCCCTCACCCGGGAGCACAAGGAGATTAGCGGCTCTCCGAGCTGCTTGAGAGGCAGCGGGTCACCGAACCCCGCTCTGGGCTGTGCCTTTTCTCGCCACCACTCGCATGGAGGAAGGAGGAATTTGTCAGCAAGTTCCTCGGGACCGGGAGGAAAGCCCAGGCGCTGGGATGCCAGCACTGCTCTGCCCGTTACGCAGCACGGAGCCATGTTACAGCCCAGAGGGGAAACCTGGGCAGCAAGGACAGCAGAGGGGGGCTGGAGGATGCTCACCTCTTTCTGCCACGCTGGGGCCACGTAAAGCCACTCTCAGCCCCCAAAACTTTGCTTTCACAGCCTCCATCCCCCACGATCCAGCCAAACCCCTCCCGAGGTCCAAGGTCTCATCCCATGGGGCAGTTTTCCCGGGGGGGGCAGAAGCACAACAAGTCACATTCCACCCCCCCCCCCCACACACACTTCTGCCCCCTCCCCGCTCCTCTCGCTCCCCCTGCCAAAAGCGCGGCCCTGCAGCCTCCCGGAGCGCGGCGGGCCGGAAAGGCTGGACTTCCTGCCAGACATAACACGAACCAGATGATGTGCGCCGAACAATGTCAGCACGCCCACCCCCAGGAGAGAGGAGCGGGGGGGGGGGGAGAAGCAAAGCAAGCTGGATGGTGTTTTCGTGAACTCTCCGCAGAGCTGACCGCCAGGCCGGAGGAGAGCTGGTACGGCCAGAGCCTGTGCTAATCCTGTCCCCGGCTGAGCAGGACTTTGCAGCGCAGGTTATGGGATGGATCCTTCGGAGCAGGGAGTAGGAGCCATCGCCGCCGAAGCGCTGGCTCCCTTCCCCGGATATCTGCACAGTAACGCGGAGGTTTCAGCGGTGATCCCCCCCCAGCCGCCCCCCTCCAGCGGGAAGCAGCCAGAGCCACGAAGCACATCTGCAGCTGGCTCTAAATCCCAGCAAAGCCAGGCTCCTGACCCTCGCTGATTTAACCCCTGTGCCGCCAGCCTTCGGGGCTCCTGTGAAAGCACCACCTCTGAACGCCAAAACCTTCCTCCAGCTGAGCTGCTCCTAACACGCCGCTTACTCAGAATCAATGACATTCCCGGCGTGCAGAAGGCGATCATCCATTACGAAGAAAAAAGGCAGAGCTCTGACTCAGATGATTCTGGGTGCCTCTGCCTCCACCTCCACGCACAGCTGCCATCAACAAACCGGTCGGGCTGAGACCTCCAGGGGACCGGCTCTGAAGCGCCCAGGGTCGAATCCGAAGCAGCACAAATATTTTGCATCCTCCAGCAAGGTCCTCCCGGTGCCCATAACCTTCCCAGAGGACACTTATGGGGTTTGGACGAGCCTGAAGCCCTTATGAGCAGCTCAGATCCGAGCAGTTTCTAGCCTCCAGCAGCCAGAGGGGGGGATCAAACAAGTTATTAGGAGCCCCCACTTTTAGTGGTCTGCCCCCTTGCCCTGGTAGCTCAGAGGGAGCTCTGCTTCCTCCAGCAGAGCCCAGTCTGGCTGCCTGCCCCTCGATGGCGCAGGGACAGAGCGCAGAGACGAGCGGGGGCACCCAGCTATTAAACAATATAAAGAAATAAAACAGGCTGCCCCCAGCTGTCCCCATACCTAACCCCGGCTTTTCCCATCCTGCCAACGAGCCCCAAGCCACAAAGGGGCGAGCACCAGGGCTCCGCTCCCAGCGGGCTGCACCCCCCCCCCCAAAACTCATCGCACCCCCCAAAACCCCGCCCGCCTCTTCTCTCACCTCCAGCGGCGGCAGGTCGGGGTCGAGCTGGGTGAAGCTGTGCAGCACCACGGGGCTGCTCTCGCCGGCCACCTCCAGCCTCACGCCGCCCCAAAGGCTCCGCGCCCGCCGGCAGCCCTCGAACATCTTCTCGGGGGCGGGCGCGGCGGCGGCATGGTGCCGGCGGCTCACCATGGGCACCGCATCCCCGGCCAGCCCCGGGCTAAATGGGGAGTGGGGCAGGGTTCCCCGACCCTGACCCTAACCCCTAACCCTAACGGGCTACGGGGGCGCGGGGGAGCGGCGGAGCAGCCCGCTGGCAGCGCGGAGCCGAGCGCTGGTTTCCTCCCCCAAAGCCTCCGCCCGCCCCGGGGGCTGGCCCGGCACGGCTCGGCTCGGCCCCCCCCGGGGACGGAGCAAGAAAAGGGAAGGAGGGGGGGAGAATTTGCAAAGGGAGCCGATCCCCGCTCCCCCCCCCGGGCAGAGCACGGAGCTGGGGGGCGGCGGGGAGCAGGGGGGAAAGGGAGCGAGGCACGGAGGTGAGCCTGGGGGGACGTGGTGCTGGGATGGGGGGCTTCATGCCCTGAGGCCACCCCACCCGACACCCAGCATGAAACGTTACCCTAACAATTCTGGGTCCGCGTGAAGATTGTCGGCACGTGTTAATGCTCGGTCAGGTTGCATCTCATCACACGAACTCAGCCCCCACGGTGCCGTCTGTGTTGGAAGCGCTAAAGTCCCCAGCTGGGCTTTATGGGGTGACGGCCCCATGGAGAGGAAGGGACACTTGTGGGGCCCCACAGCAAGCCGGGGCCAGGAGCAGGGGCTGACCCTGTCCCCGTGCCAGCTCCCAGTGCGCAGGGCCTGGGGCATCGACATATGGCCCAGCTGGGACGCTGGGAAAGGGAGACTGGGGCTGCAGATCCCATATTAGAGTGCAGTTCCCATATTAGAGAGGCTTTGAGCCCCCAAGCCCATGCTGAAACCACACCACGTAACTTTGCTTTCAGAGGCAAACAGAAACAGGCAAACCTGCTCATCATTCACCACCCCTCCACGCTGAGCGCAGCGTGTTCTCACCCTCCCCTGCCTCTTCCCCTTCCCTCCTCACGCCCTGCTGATAAACTGCATCGCAGTTGCTGCTGACACCACCAAAACCCAGACTTTTACGCCTCGGCTCTCTCTGCACAGCTGAAATAACATCAGCCTCTCAGGCCGTCCAGCCCCGCGGCTTTATTTCCAAGGAGAAGAACATGGAGCCATGCTCTGCACAGCCAGCTCTGCCCAGGGCACCACCGCCTGCACCTCCTGCCTGGGCAGGAAAGGATTAACAAAGCTGCCAAGGCTGCAACACTCTTCAAACTTGAAAATTTACCAGGCAGGAGGATGAGCGAGGACAATGCGGGCTATTGTCCTGCTTATCTGGAGCCGCAGAGGGTCAACAGGACCTCCAGGGACACCCTGGGAAAGGGGACCCAGCCCTGAGCAAGGGGCTTTGTGCCGCCCGAGGCAGCCCCGCGCCTTTGGGATGCTTTCCTGGGGGCGATGCTGATTTTACCGCTGCTGGGTCGCATGGAACCTGCGTGATACAGCGAGACGTGCTATAAAATGTGATGGGCACACACATCGTTTAGCTGGGAGGGTGCAGACATCAGGCAGCACCCAGCCGGGGGAACTGGTGCCGCCCCTCTGGGCTGCGGGGTCCCTGGGAGAGGAGATCCAGCTTTCCTTGGGTACTCAGCTCTCGGGGTGGTGAAACTGCAGCCCACAATGGGAATCACTTGACACTGCCCACGTGCACATCACAGATAATAGCACCACTCATCTGCAGCTGGCAAAACCCTGCAAAGCCCTCCAGCTCCGTCTGACCTCTATGGAAAGTTGCAGCTCTGTTTGATGGGCAATTTTCACCCGTCCCTCGGCTGACCACTAAAGATGGTTTCAGGGGAGAAACACTTTTGATAATGGATAATAAATAATATAAAGCAGGAAAGCAACTGAGAGGGTTTAAAAATAGCCAGCCAGTTTCCTTTCTCCTCTCCTGGGAACCTTCTGGGCCTGAAAAGCAAAACACTCAAAGCGGGGTCAGGAGCCCAAGTTCAGGATGTTTGCTCAGCGCAGCTAACCCCAAACACTCAGCCTTCAGGGGCCAAGCTCTTGAAAACCGTGAGACTTGAAACAACTTTTCAGGGCTCCGTCTTTGCCTCTAAGCGTAGAGCTGAAAGGCACCACTTGGATCACACCCTCAAGCTTCTCTCCCCAACACCCTTGAAGGTCGAGAAATTTTTGAAAGTTACCATGATTTTATACGCGTGTGACTCCCGGAGCAGGGGATTTAAGGAAACCATCTACGATTGAGTGACTCATTAAAAAAAATAATAATCATTTTACATTTGGCAAACTCAGCAAAAGCTTTTCACAACACACCGAGCGCTTTGCATTGACGTCAGCCGTAAATGTCCCGACGACTTCAGCAGGCACAGGAGCAGAGACGGGTGCAGGAACCGGGTGCTGCGGGAAATCCCTCACTTGGTTTCTTTCCATCACCCTGCAATGAGCTTTTGACTGAGTAAACACAAACCCTTGCACTTCCAAATCACAAACCTGTGCTCATCTGCCACAGCCTCCAGCCCGCAGGCTTCCCCACGCGGCTAACGATGCGGAACGGGTAACGACCAGGGGCTTCTGCAAACGCTACGCCAGTTCCCAACAGCTCAGCCCTTTCGGGTCAGCACCTGCAGGCTCAGATTTTGGCTTCTCCCTCAATACCAGGGCTCAGCGCACACCCTGAGTTGTCTCCCCAGCACGTTTGAGCTCCAAGCTCATCCCACAGCCCCGAGCATCCCCCAGCTCCACCAGCCCTGTCGATGGCTGCCCTCCTTCACTGTCCTCCGCTGCGGGGCAGGGCTTCCCAGCACACTTCCTGCAGGACACGACTTGTGCTGACCCTGTTCCCGTACTCCACATCACCAGGGCTTTTCCCCATCAGTCGGGAATCTGGGAACTCAAGAGTTCAGGAACGGGAGTCGCAACTTTATCGTGGCTGGCAGCAGCTCACGAAGCACATCAGGTCAGTCCCTGCAGCGCTCTGTGCCCGGCCACTTGTAAAATAGAGGCAGGAATGTCTCCTCGTGCCGTAGGGGCTGGGGAAGCCCTTTGCATCCTTGTTTGTAAGGCACTTGGGAGGACTGGCGCTGTCAATAGAAAAGAATTATTAACTGGAAGTCGTGCTGTTCCCGCTTGCTTTGAGTCCTGAATCACAACTTTCTGGGTGTTCAGATTTTCATTTGAAACTTTCACTTCCACTGCCCCCGCTTCGCCAAGGCCCAGGCTCAACTGGAAAATTACTATTATTATGATTAGCGCTTCTTATAAAACAAAGAACTAGCACCGCTTCCTCTTCTACTCCAGGGAAAAAACCTCGCAGCTTGTGCAAGACGGGGCAGTGATATCAGTGCTGCGCTCAGTACCCCCTGCACGCCGATGTTAGGTTCGAGCAGCAGCTCCCACCATTTATTTGGGGACCGATGGATCCCAGCCAGCCCCGTCTCTCACAGCCCCAATTCTTATTTATGATCATAATCCATGCCAGTTTTTAACCAGGGGAGGGGAAGTTTTAACCAGGGAAGGGGAAGGCTGCCCGGGCTCTCCTGTGCTCGGTGCCCTTGCTGCTGCCACTCCTGTTCCCCAGACACGACCCCGGGCAGCAGGATCGGGCACCGGCTTAATTCAGGAGCGCAGGCTCCTGCAGCACACCAAACATCTCAGGCCGCGAGGAGGCAGGCTCCTCGTTATCGTCAGTGCCTAGTGAAAGAAGTGCACCAAATCCCCAGGCAATTAGGATCCGAACCTCTCCATCCCGCTCTGCTGGGCTTGGTTTCCTGCAGCCCCCGCGTGCAGCTGGGCCACAGCACCTCCTGTGGAGCCTCCTGCGGAGCCCAACGCTCGGCGATGGCACCATAATTATGCCACCGGCCTGAAGACTAACGAGCTTGCAGGGATATTTCCACTCCATCCCAACGCTCACACCATCCGCTTTGCCACAATATTTGAGCGTCTTCCATTAGGGCAGCCGGGGATAACGTAAGCCTTGGGTTTTTAGACCTGCTGACCTCTAAAATTCGGCAGAGCAAGGCGGGCACGGGGCACCCGGGGAAATCAAAGCCGCTTTCTGCGAAACAACTGACCACAGCACACCTCGCGTGGACGCTTCTGGGGAAAGGCGCACGGGGACACTGCCACAAAGAAGTCACGCAGCCACTTACAGCGAAAAGAAAATACCCAGAAAAAAAAAACAATAAGAGCCAAAATACGACTGCTAACATTAAAACACGCCCGGAAAGCCAAAGGTAACAGGCTCCACGTTGGGAAAAGCAAAAGAGACCTCACGGCAGGGCGGCCAGCAGCAGGGGGATGCGGTGAAACAACCAGAGCAGCTTGCCCAAGGCTGGCTGGATTTTGGGGAGGATCGCTGGATCCCCAGCGGCTTTTAGCACCAGCCATCCCCATGTCGAGCGGGAGCTGCAGCCTCTCCCCTTCGGCTGAACTTTGGGCTCCCGGAGCCGAGGTCAGCGGGCACGGGGCTGCTGCAGCCGGACACGCCGCAGACAGGGAGACTTATTTCGTGAGCCATTTGTCTTTAAAGGCGGCTTTTATCTCCCTATCACCTTTCTGCCGGAATGTTTCAGTCAGCTCTTTTAACAAATACCACCTAAGGTGCTCGTAACCAAAAGAAAAACAGGAAAAACATTTTTCTGTGTTGCTTAGCAATCGTCATACGGCCAGCTCGGGGCTCCCAGGTGCTCTCAATTACTGCAGCTTCCACCCTTGCTTGCACTCCTCTGCCGGATAGTAGGAGAAAGGCAAACCCCTGGTAGGAAGGAGAAAGGTTACGAAGCCACAGGAATTGGCAGGGAAAGACAGGAATGGGCGTAACCCCTGAAGATACGATAAATTCCTTTCTGAAATCAAAACGGGCCTTCTCATCCACCAGGAAAATAAGACGGCGCAGTGAGATTTCATTCTGTGTGTCAGAAATGCAGAGCTGTCGGTTGCTGACACGGGGTAAGGCATTGGCCAAGCACCTCTGAGCCTTGCAGGGTTCCTGCCGTGCTGCTTCCCAAAGGGAATTCAGCCCGTAACGGGATTCCCTGGGCATTATTGAGCGTTTCCTTCTCCCCCAGTGTCCCCTTCCAGCCTGGTGCGGCCCCCTACAAATCACCCAGATGGCAAAAAGGGCTCCCCACAGCCAGGCTGGGGCGCCTCTATGGGACAGACACAGAGCGGGGCTCGGGCTCCGCTCACCTTTGAAGGTACCTTCAAGGGCAGCGAGAACACGTTTCCAGCGCCGGTAAGGAGCCGAGCCGACACGTTCAGCTGAATCTTGTAAAAGGAGCCTCTCGGAAACACGAGGACCTGGCAGCAGACCAACAGAGAAATCCCGACGGATAACGAAGAAACTCTGCTCATCGCCAGCTCCTTACCCTGGCACATTTTCCAGCACCGTGAGCATCCCCGTTGCTGAAACATGTCTGGGCACACGTAGGGGAGGGAACGGGGCCGTGGAGCTGCTAAGAGGCCCAAGAGAAAAGCACAAAGGCAGGGGAGCAGCGCAAGGAGCTGATGCATCGTGCAGGACTGAACTGTGTCCAGAGCTAAACGCGAGAGCCACGCAGGCTGCAGAGCCACGCTGTGCAGAACTACAAGCAGCAAGGCCAAACAGACTCAGGGTAGCCCAGGTTTAACGTGGAGTTAGCCCAGAACAGGAGTGAGATGGAACAGATTTAAATGCCAGGTCCTGGAAACACGCGAAGCAGCAGCAAGGTGCACCGCACGCATAGCGCGAATACCGCAAGTAAATAACCGAGGTTACTTAAAACAAAGAAATCCAGCTAAACAGGAACAGAGCCCTTTCATGGGGGATATGGAAAAGGATGTTCCAACAATGGCCCTGCATCTCCTTCAGCCGCGCAAGCGTCAGGGAAAGCATACATCAAAACCTGGGCACGCCGGGAAGCCGCGGTGCAAGCCGCAGGGAAGCTGGCTTGGTTGGGAGCGAGGGGAGAAGCCTGGAGGCAGCAGCAGAGCGCGGTGATGGTGTGGCCGGCAGCGAGAAGCCAGGGCCAGGAGCAGGGCAGGGCCACGGGACAGGAGAGCACCCAGGTGTTCGCTGACACCGACAGCACCTGGGCCAAATGCCCTCGGTCAAGCACAGCGAGTGGAGGTGGAAGTATCCAGCTTTAACGCTTTCTGGTGTCCCCACGAGAGGCAGGAAAGGAGCCTGGCAAGAGCTGGAAAGGGAAAGTCTGACTGCCCAGAGCCCGAGCCGGGTATCGCCCCGGTGAGACACACGGCCACATGGCTGAAAAGTCAATTAAGAACTGCAGAAGTCTTTTAGCCTTCCCAGGTATTGTCAGACCCTCAAAGGATGTTTAAAAAAGCCAAGTCATTTTCCCCCCGGTAAGAGCCACTTGAAAAGGTTTCCTCTCTGCATTGTTTCAGCAGGGGAAGTTATTCCGGCGCGTCCTCCGACGGCCGGCACGGCTCTTTTTGTTGGGCTTGCTTGGCAGCGCTCTTCCCAACAATGCCATCCGCCGGTGGCACGGGGCCAGCTCTATCTCTCGGTTTCAGTGGCACAAACAGCAGCGGCGGCGGTGCTGAGTCACAGCACAGCACCGGGCCCGGCCACGGCGCTGCTGGCCCTCCGGGTCGTGATTTATGCTCTTCTTCCTCAGAGTCTTGGCTGCGGGGATCACGGCGAGCGCCGAAGAATTTTGGTTTTCGTTAAAATAACAAGGTCATCCTGCGAGCGCTGGAACTACTCGGGTCTCGTTTCCTACAGTTTTGTGTCTCGAGGCCGCCTCCGGTGCCTAAAAATGTACGAACTGAGACTGAAAATGTTTTTGTGGTTAAGGCGTTTGTAAGCAGCGTCTCCCACGTGGATTTTCTGGTGTCTAATAATACATGAGCTCACGCTACAGCTGCTTTGGGGGCATTTACAAGATTCCTTTCCTCCACTCAGCTACCTCCTTTCATCATTTTTGCATAGATCTAATTATTTGCGAGCCCTCCACCGAATTTGCATGAAGCGGGCCAGCAGGTTGAGAAGTCGCTGGGGGAGGGAGGCCACAGACAGGCAGACACCAGCTCGCCATTAAGCTCATTGCGGTAGGAAAAGAGATTTTAAGAGTTTTCCACCCCCTCGTTGCAGGGAAAAAGGCTAGGAAACGTGACCCAGGCATTTTTAGGTGGGTCAGGAAGCAGAAGACGAGTGCAATGAGTTGCTTCCTATGGGTCTGATCCAACTTCGACAGGACTTTCGGCGAGACATCGCAGCGCCCGGCTCCATCCTGCCCCGACGAGCTTCTCCCACCGTCAGCTCGGGCTGATGAACCCACTCCCGAGCAGCCCACGTGTTGATTTTTTCCTTTCAGCGGCGAACATCGTTACGTATTGATGCTTAATTACCCCGTTGCTGTTTGCGACACGCTGCTGCGGGGCTGTGTCAGTGTTTCCATGACACGCAGCCGTGCAACGTGGCAGCACGCAGGTGCATCACCGGGCTGGCGTGTGCCGAGTCACCTCCTTGCCAAAGCCGGAGCCCCGCGGAGCTTCCCTTCGGAGCCTCCCTTCGCTTCGGAGCCTTGCTTTCCCTTCCCGACATCCACATCCACTTGCAAAGCTCTTTTCTGGAGCAGCCTCGTGGCGAGGGGCCCCCTGGAATTTGAGGTTTGTTGGAGATCTTGGATGGGGTCGGCTGCCAGGATGCAGCCTTGTGCTGACCCCAAAACAACCGGGGATGAAGGCCCACGGGTGCAGGGCGTCGAGCCCTGTGCAATGGGAAATGGTGGAGCTGTGCCCCGCAGACCATCCATCTACCTTCCCGTGCTTCCCTCTGCCAAACGGGAAGGGAAATCCGGGATTTTCACAGTTCCTTTTGATCCCTCTCCCTCGCACGCAGTGGGCAGGGATTAATCTCCACTTCTCAGCTCCAGCAGCTCGGGGGCTGCCCTGGCAGGACCCCCCTGGGCAGGGGCTCCCTGAGCCGTGACCGCAATGCTGCCGGACCCTGGGGGGCTGCAGCAGCTGGCTCCAGCCCCCCGTCCCCATGGCCCCAGAGGTGCCCCCAGCTGCTGGGGTCGGTCAGCCCGGAGGCTGCTGCTAAAAATCGCATTTCCCCTCCGACCTCTCTGTTCACAGTTCTTGGTTTGTGCTCAGTTTCCAGGATGGGAAGTAGAAGGGCTGGGGGGAAGACGGGTGGTGATGAAAGAAAAAAGCACCCAAACTCTCAGACCAATGTACATAGAAGCCTAAAGGGAGAAGGAAAGGAAAAGTAGAAGGGGTTATTCTTAGGGGTTTTTTTTGGATGTTATTTCCCGGCAGACAGAGCAAGCAGTGCCCCAGCATCACTGGGGGTGTTGCTCTGCATTTGCTGCCCTGTTGCCAACATCCTGGCCAGACACAACCAAGCCCATTGCACAGCTCCTTGATGTGCCCGAGCCAAGGGCCTGATCCTGCCCGGTATCGAGGGGACACCTGAAAGCCTCGGCCGTGGACTGCAGCTCCCCACAGCAGACAGCCTGCGTGCCCCACGCGCGTGACCCCAGGAGTTAAAAATACCAAGTATCACAAGTTCTGCCCGAAGTGAGCCATCAGCCCGCCTGCACGTTGCAGCACGGTCAGATGACAGAGCAGCATCCACCGCGAGCCATCTCCTCGGGGTGGGATGGAGCCAACCCTCACTGCACTAGTAATAGCAAACGGTTTCAGGGACGCTGAACGCTGTGAGAAAGGAGCTGGTGTTAGCAAGAAGCACCCCTGTGCCCCTGCAAAGCCCCAGGTGGGCACTGCAACGTGCCCCAAACCAGCCTCCGAACCCGACGTGGCTCAGAGGAGCAACGCCGGCATGCTTGCAGCATGGTGCTGCAGCAGCTGTGCCCGCAGCCCTGCTCCGAGCCCCGGGGCCAAGTGACAGGGGACAACGTTCTGTCCCAGAGGGACCTCGTGCCACCGAGTCGCCGGGAGGCAGCTGCAGCGGGGACACCAGGATGGAGCCAGCGACCACCAGCAGCATGCAGGCACCAGGAGCCACGCAAGGTGCTCTGCCGAGTTCGACGGTCCTCATGGTGACATCGGGATGGGAAATGAGAGTGGGGAGAGAGAAAGCAGGGAGAAGAAAGCCCATCTCACCTGAGAAAGTGCAGGAGGCTGAGCGCACGCCTCTGGGATGCTTGTCTGCAGAGTAAAAGCTGCAAGGGACAAGCACGAGGCATTTTACCAAATTTCCTTTGCATTTTCTACTCTGCAGCTAGTGCTGGTGAGCACAGACCCAGCCAATCACCTATAAAAACACGCTGAAAGCAGATCAGTCCGACATTCCTGGAAGCGTCAGCTCCTCCTGCACTTGAGCACAGGGAGCGTTGGCATTGCTTTAATCACACCAGTTACCCCCAGTCTCCCAGGCTGCACGTGGGGCTCCCCCGAGCCTCCCGCTGGGGCTGCGATGACGAGTGGCCGGGCAGGATGAGTCCCGGGCGCTGGGGCAGACTCTGCTCGAGGCCCCAGAGGTCCGGGTTCTCATTTGGGTTTGGCAACCCTCATCTGCCCGGCTGCATCAGCGCAGTCCTGCTGACTGCTTATTAAAGTACCACCAGCCCGGCACGCCCACGGCTCCATCCCCCTCGCGGATTCGGTCGAGGAGCTCGCACGAACGTGGAGGCGAAGACCCCAGCCGCGTTAGCACCCAGGAACCAAACGCAGCAGCCATCGGTGACCCTCTCCCCCGTGCCTTTAGCCCAGGGTGAAAGCTCAGCCCAGCACACCAATCGGCCCCCCCTCAGCAGCTGGAACTGGGGAACACCACTGTCCCCAAACGCTCCCAGGATGGCCGCTTGCACAGACACCACAAGCAAGAAGCGCACCCGTGTCCCCTCACACTTGTTTGCGTGCTCTGAACCCATGGGGCAGCCACAGCAGGGGGGTGAAACCCAGCCCCCAGGGAGGCAGGGATGCAATGGGGGGGTTCTGCCGCTTCCCACAGGTCCCGGGATTTTACAGCGCTCTCCTGGAATTCTGCCCTCGTGGATGAGGATTCAGCCTGGGTGACTTTTTCCGTAGTTTCCAGTTTTCCTCAAAGAAGCCAAGTGATGATTCACCCGAGGGGAAAGGAGAGTTTGGCCAAAAGAGAGAGGATGGAGGGATTTGTTGTTTTTGTCTGTAATTGTGGTCAGGAAACAGTCCCAGCGCTCATTTTCAGCTCCTCCCTCCTGATAACATCTACCATGCACAGGCAGTGGAAAAGAAACAGCCTTTGATATAAACACGACAAAGCGTTTGATTCATTGCAGGGCTGTTTTCAGCAACTGCTTCGCCCCAGCGCCTGGGACTGACCCCCAACCCCTGCGAGCTCCAGCTCCCCGTCCCAGCGGCTGGAAGCCCACTCGACCCCCGGCGGGCATGGGTGGGCAAAGCCACCCAAGGGAAGGCTGCTGCAGGGGGGGGGGGGTGCTGAGTCTCTAGGCAGGGCTCGGTCACCAGCAAGGGTTCACCAGCAGGACAGAAGTTTTCCACACCGTGCATTCCCCAACTTGCCAGCTCATCCCATCACCCCAAAACACCCGCTGCATCCATGGGAGGGTGCTGAGCCCTGGTGGCTCACGATGGGGAGAGCATCCCGCCCTTCCAGAGGCCCTCATCCTCCCAAGCGTGGCGAGGAAGGCTCATCTCCAGCCCCTGCACAACCAGCTCCATCAGCCCTGGTGCTGGGCAGATCGTCGAGGAGCAGACTGAGTCCCCAGGGCAGCCCTGGTGCCGCTGGTGCGCAGGAGACGGCGCTGCCCCAAGCCCCTCCGGGCAGGATTCGCCCCTTGCCATCTATCAGCACTCCGAGGTCCTACTGGTGCTGTGCTCCTGAGTAATGGAGCTGGAAATCAGAAACTGAGTAGTGCTGATCTCCAAGTTTTTCTTCTACGTGCCAGGAGATGACATTACACCCAAGGTACCCGGGCTGCAGTCAGCTAAAAGACAAAAAGCCCAAACGAGATCTCTGAACGCAGCGGGGAATAAACCTGGGCTACAGCAAACCTGGGAACTGATCGCTCGCTCCCATCTCCAGCTCCTCCGGGCCTGGCTCTAAGGTCAAACCAAGCTTTTATCTCCTCCTGTACGTCAGTACATGGGGAAAAAAAATCATATTAGAGGCATAAATTAGCATGTGAAATGTAATTTAACTAATTAGCCCACTGGAGTGGAAAATATTTGCTAACTGCTTTGAAGTCAAACCTGCTGCGCTCACGAGGACGTCACCGAGGAGCAAGGGCGAGGGGGGGCTGAGCAGGGTGCTGGTGCCTTCCCCTGATGGCTTCCCATTATCCGGGGCATGGAATCGACCCCCAGGCAATGGCACCCCCGCACCACAGGACCCTGTCCCTGTCCCCACCACTCGCAGGGAGGGGATATCGCCAAGGAGGCCGACGAAGCAGCCTGCCATGCAGCTCCATCCTACGAGGGAAGTGCCGAGGTGCCCCCAAAAGCCGTTACGTCGCTTGCGACAGCTCGTTCCTTGATTTCCCCATTTCCCAGATATAGAAACCGTTACTCCTTTATTAGCAAAGGTTTGGAAATCCCTACCCATAATAGCAAGAGAAGCGACCCGAGAAATTTTGCAACTGCTCGGCTGGGTTATGAAAGGGGGGGACTGGCAGCCCCAGCGACAGCTAGGCGAGGGGGCACGGAAAGGAGAGCCACCTCCGCCCGGCACGCAGCACCACGCCGGGGTGCCAGCCCCTGGATGTGGCCCCTGGTGGCCCGTGTCCCTTCCTCCTTCCCCTAGCTGCAAAGGGCAAACAAGTGGGGAGAGGCAGGGGGCACCCCAAAGGGCAGTGGGGCACGGTGATGCAGCCAGGATGCTGCTCCGACTCCCTTCCCGTGATGCAGATTTGTTTTATCCGCTCCCACCCCTGCCTCCTGCGGACCTGCCCGGGTGCTCCCTCGCTCGCAGCTCAGTGCTGCTGGGCAGTGGGCAGCATTTGGCCGCTTATTAGCGTGGTCCCTGGACCCCGTCTGCTTATTAGAGCTCTGCTCAAATGCGTGCATCTGAAGTCCCCACGTAACAGCCCCTAATCTCCCAAATTCCTTGCGCCCTCTCCAAGAGGAAAGGCAATCCGTGAGCCTGCAGGTGCTGAAGCAGAGCGGGAGATGCCACCTGGCGAGGTGACAGCGTGGGGACAGCCCCGGGCAGGCACGAGGCACCGATCCCCTCGACTCGGGGAGCTCCTTGGCCGCGAGCGAGGACTTTCCCCATCGCTCCTCGCCCGGGGCTTTCCCGCTGCAGGGGCTCCAAGCGCAGAGAGGTGCCGGCGCTGCGGGGGTGCAGCCGCCTCGCCCCCGCTTTCTGGGAGAAGGGAAGGCAGCGAGCACCCCCGGGTTTCCTTCACGCAAACACACAAGGCACACAGGCGGAGCCCCAGTTCGAGTGGAAACGGGGATGCTGGAGAACATGCTCCCAGTGGTTCGGGTTTCCACCGGGAAGCGCTAACCCCTTCCATCCTGCACAGTGGAGCAAATGCCCCGGCGGTGACGGAGGGCTGGGGACACCAAGCAAAAAGAAAATCCCTCCAATGGTGCACAACCCCCTTAATTATTATTATTTTTTCCATTCTGCAATGAAACCATGGATACAATTAGCAAATTGAGGTCATTTTGAGCAACCCAGGGCAGGGCATCCCCACGCCCCATCCCAGCCACTGCCCAGGCAGGCACCGGTCTCCAGCGCTGGTGAACCCTGAGGATCCCACACCACACCGCACGCTACAGGGAAACCCAGCCCCAGGTATGGCTACGGCGAGGCGGGAGCTGCCGACAAATAGAGCTAAATGAGAATAAAGCACCCAGCTGCGAGGTCAGCGCCTTCCTCCCGCGCTCCAGCATCCCGCAGGCTGCCCTCACCCCCCCGCTCCCCTCCCTGCCAAGCTTTCGGGGCGCGTTCCCAGCCCCGGCACGCCCTGCTGGCTCTGCAGTGACCGTCACAGGTATCCTCATTAGCACAGCGGCACCCTAGGAGCTGCCAAAGCCCTGGGGCGTTTCTAAATATAGGAGCTCCCTGCGAGCCTGTCCCTGCAGAGGAGCTGGGCTGGGGCTGCCCACCCCTGCCAGGATCTGGCACAGCACCCACAGGGGAGCCCTCCTTCCTCCGAGGGCTCCTCCCGGTGTCATTTTATCCCTTTAAGCACGCAGGTAGTGCAGAAGAGAAGGTAATGTTCACCATTCTATTCTAACTGCTCTCCACCAGGAAAAATGCAGATTTTTAAGGCCCCTGCGGTGAGGACCAACGCTGAGCACGCACAGCAAGAGCGGGGGCTTCCCCTGCTCCCCAGGCAGAGGCAGCTCTGCCCCGAATGCTGACAGCACCTGGAGCGCATCCCAAACCCTCACGGAGCCGGGGTGCCGCCTGCTCGCCCACCGTGAGCTGGGGGAAGCACTGCCCCTGCGTTGGGGTCCCCAGAAGCTTTGGGGCAGGGCTCTCTCCCCCACGCGGTCGGGTTCCCAGTGTGTTCCTGCGAGGGGCAGAGTTAAGGTGATGATGGGTGCCCTGAGCCACACACATGGGGAAATCAGCCCCAGCACTACAGCCAGCGCCACTTTGTGCATCCAAGCCCTGCCCTTTGCTGCAGCCGAGCGGGCAGGAGCGGTGCCCACGGTGCCAGCGGGACCGGGCAGGGCAGCCCCGAGCTCTGCCACCACCTCTGAACCATCCCCAGCCAAGACAGTGGCAAGAAACCTGCCCTTCTGCACCGAGCGCCACCGTGAGTCTCCCACCCTGTGGGGAGCTTCCCCTGCCTCCCCAACTCCTCCTTTCATCTTGGATTTTGCAAGAGCAAAATTGGCTGGCTCCAAACGCAGCGCTCGGGGAGGAAAGGGCTGCGCCGGGAGGCGGTGCCACCTCTTGGCACCTTCAACTTTGCCATAAGTCCACCAGCCCCGGCCAGCGCCGGGGTGGGGTCACGGCTCCTCTCTGCCCCCTGCACGCCCACCGCGGCCCCGGAGCCCCCGCGGGGCCGGCGGCCGCCTCGCCTGCCACTTACATCGTCATCCTGCACGCTCAGGGGGATATCCAACATGCACATCTGCACGGGCTGCACCAGAGCCTTCTGCACGTTGAACAAAGGTTTCGCCTCCATCTTCCCAGGCGCGGAGGGGCTGCTCATTCTCCTCTCTCTGCCGCCGCTCCTCTTGCAGGAGGGGCTCCAGGCCAGGCAGGGAAGCAGACCGGAGATCTCTCCCTGCTCGATTTTCTCAGCGCATCTTGCCAACAGCCGCTGCTGCTGCTCCGAGGGCTCTTATTTCCTTCCTCGCAAATCAAAGGGCTGCGAGGAGCCGCACCGAGAGGCTGTGTGTGCGCGTGTGTGAGCGAGTGCGCCTGTGTGTGTGTGCGTGTGTGCAGCGGGCGACGCTCCCGCGGTCGGAGGAGCAGCCCTTTGGGAGCATGCCGCGGCACGCTGCCTCCCCAGCCGCTCCTCGCTCTCAGGGCGATCCCAGTGCCGGCTCCCACCTTGCACTGGTGAGATGCTGAAAGCCTCATCTGCATGCGCGGCACTCGCGGATCCCGCGCATTGTCCCCGAGACACAACAGGTCCTGCCTGCTGTTGATTTCTGCTGGCGATCAAACTGGGTCTGCAGAGGCTGCAGCTTTCCCCTCCGGCTGTTGTGGCAGGCAAACAGGCAGAGCTGGAAGGATGAGAGGGTGTGAGGCAGGGAGCATGCCTGATCCGGGTGGGAGCCTCCCCCTTTTCTTGCCTTCTCCTCTTCTCCATCCCCGCTTCCCATTGTCAGAGGCAGTTTCAGATCAACACCTTCCTGCGCTCCGAGGACCACAGTGAGGCTTCGATAATTCACACCCAGAGAGACCCTGGGAGCCCGATGGCACTGGAAACGCAGCGCGGCACCGAACAAAGGCAGCGAGCATTGGAGATTTTTGTGGGGGGAAGTTTTGCCCAGGGGAGCACGGCACCGGCTGCCTTCTGCACCCCAGGCAGCCCACAGCTCCAAAAAGGAGTTCTGCTGGGGGGAGAGCAGCTCAGAGTGGGGTGTTTTAGATACAAAGAGCATCTTCCTGCAGCATTTGCACCAACCTGTGTGAAAGGCACCAATGCTCACACTAGAAATGTCTCCCACGGGCCCAGACAAGGTGAATGGGGGCAGCAGCAGGCCCCGATTTGGGGTTCCCCCTGCTGCACACAGGGCAGAGACCCGGGATGGTGCAGCCCGGTCCCTGCATTCCCAAAGCCCACGGCATGGCAGGCTCACGCTCAGGTTTCGGAGCTGCACTGGGGAACCCGGCTAAACCCCGCTCTGCGCACGGAGCAGGCACCATCTCCGGGGCCGTCTCCCAGCCTGGCAGCATTTCGGGAACTGCCCGGCCCTTTTCGTGCCGCCAAGGCAGTGCCACGGCCCAGGGAACACCCCGGCACGGAGTCACCGTCTCGCTATGCACACGCTGTCCCGGTGACTCAAAGCGCTCCCGTGCCTCACGCTGCCGTCACCGGCCACGCAACTTGCCCCCAGCACGGGCAGCACCCGCAGCCCCGCTCCCAGGAAAGGTGACTCAAAGCTGCACCGAGCCCCCGCTCGGGTTCCTCGCCGCCCCACGACAGCTCAGCAGAGCACGGCTTTCCAGTAACAACCTTCCAGTAACAAACTGGGCTTGGCCGGCCGGGATTGCACCTTCTGATGGGGCTGAATGACTGCAGCACCATCCCGAGAAGCGCTCGCCACCGGGACATCTGCTGCAGAAGCAGACGGCAACGGTTCCCCCGGCATCACACCAGCACAGACAGGACGATCCTGCACAGGCTTGTGAACGACAGCCCCATCCCACTGCTCCCTGGGTGAGCTACGATCCCAAGCCCTCCATCAGCAGCAGAACCCCGAGCCCGTCCCCCTTGGTAACAGATCCCCAGCACGGGACGGAGCCCACGGAGCGGGGAAGCCCTGCAAGGGCTGGAGGAGAAGCTTTCCCCCGGCACCCCACACCCCCGCGTCGGGCAGAAGCTCCAGCGCAGCCCCCGCTGCTTCCCCGTTTCGTTTTGCACTGGGGCTCTCTTGTTTCCTGCACATTCAGCAGAGGAAGCCCACAGCTTCGGGCTCGTTGGGCTGAACCACGACCGAGTGTCCGTGGATGCAGGTTTTGGTGACAAGCCTGTGCCCAGGAGGGTGTCAGTGCCCAGCACACGGTGGAGGCGCTCAGGCTGCTCCCAAAAGCAGTGCCCGACCTCTCCCAGCCCATTAGCTGCTTCTACCACCGAGTGACTCACTCCTGAGGACAAAGACCCGTCCGAGGAAGGCTGACCCCAGCGCTTTATGAAGTCAAGCATCAAAGGCTTCCACAAAACGAAAGAAATCCCACAGCAATAACCACGGCAGGTTTGTTTTCCTAAGGAAATTGCAGCTCCCCGAATTGTCCCCGAGCCCAAACGGCGCCGCAGGAGAATGCCCAGCTTCGGGGAAGTGATGCAGACCCCACGGGTTTATTTTCACTGTGTGAGGATGACGGAAAGGCAAAGGGGAAGCAGAGCAGTGTGACAAGTGGAAAGCAAATGGAAAATCCCAGCAGCTCTTCCCCTTCGATACTTATCGGTAATAGGAAGAGGAAACCTGCTTTCGAAAGCACAGGAATCCCAGCCCGGTGGCATCCCCCTGCAGAAATGGGGCGCTTACAGGAAGCCCACGGGCACACCTCGAGAGGCAGAGCAGGCTCGGACGTGCGGGTGGGTGTCCCACGGGTGGGTGTCCCGCGGGTGGGTGTCCTGCGGGGCTTCCAGGGGACCTGAGCAGGCGGGACACCAACTCCTCAGCAAAAAACAAGGGTTTTTGTTTGTTATCCTGGTGCTTCTGTAAATCCCACTCAAAATCTGTCTTGTCCCAAGTGAGTTAAGAGAACAAACCCCACTCATTTTTAACCACACCCTGGCTTTTAGGCATTTACTTCAAGCAGCCGCCCTTGCACCCTCAAAGCTACACTCCTGACAGCAGCCCCAGCCTGAATAAATGCCCGAGCTCCCCAGAAGGGACACGTATGCAAAATTAATTCTCAATCGAGCCCGTGTGAGGCACGAGACGGCCTTTTAACAGGTGCGGAGCAGCAATTACCACCGCAAAGCGAAAGGCACCGAGCACTGGGTGGGGGGGAAGCAATTAGTTTTCTCGGGATTCCTCCACACATTTGTCACTTGAGGGATTCCTACTTCCACGCTCCCCCGGGGGTGGGAAGGCGCCCCGAAGCCTCCAGGTCCCGCGGGGAGGGGACGGGGACGCGTCCCCATCGCCCCCCGCCGCGGTGCCTGGATGCGGCCGCTCGGAACCAGTCGCCATGGAGACGGTCACTGCAGCAACGCGCGGGGATGCGAGGACCGGGGGGGGATGCAAGGACCGGGGGGGGGGATGCCAGCGAGGCCGAGGACCACTTTCCCCATAGAAAAGGGCCAGGAGGTGCCCACAGCCCCCCCTTTCTGCTTCCGAGGCCGTTTCCCCGCATCAGCGGCACAACGGGGCTCTGCCGCTCGCGCTCCAGCTGCCGCGTCCCGTGCCGAAAGCGCTTTATCCTGTTGGAATGGGTCCCACGGGAGCTGCTAATACTGAGCTGTCACGGCGGGTACGGCGTCAGGAGGGAGCTGCTGGAGGCTGCCATGGTAACGCTGTGATGGGGTTTCCATCACAACCTCCCCTCGGGGATGGGGACGGAGCCCAGGATGGGGGCACCCACACCACAGCCCCGGGGTGGAGATGGCCGGGCACAGGGCAGGCTGAGCAGCTCCAGGAGGGTGCCTGGGTGCAGCTCTCGGGCAGGGAAATCCCCGGCACGCAGCCCGTACGTGCTTTGGGCACAAATAGCTGGGATGACTGCGTTCGTGCAGGGGCACCCAGCTCCCCGTGCTGGGCTCAGACGGTGGGTGTGGGAGCTGGGGGCTGCAGAGGTGCCACGAGCTGCCATGTGCACATCACACCTCTTCCCAGCCAGCTCCAAACCCAAGGAAAACCCCCAGCGTCTCCCCAAACACTCGCCCATCGCAACAACCTCCTCGTTGGGATTGGGGTGGGCAGCCCACGGGGCACGGCAGGGCTCGCCCGGCCCCACGCTGGCCAGCCCAGCCCGACCAGGAGCTCCTCGCTGCCCACAGCATCTCTGCTCCAAACAGCGCGGTGCCGCGGGGCACGGAGGGCTGAGGGCACGGGCAAGCCGCGACAGCCCCTGCTGTCACCAATTATCATTTCCCGGCGAGGTTTTATTCCACCTGGCAGCCAGGCTGGAGCAGCAGCCGTCTGCCGAGGGAGAGCAGGCTGGCAGCAAGGCCGGGGCATCTCCGCGGGCATATGTCCACAGCCATCGAGACCTGCAGGCAGATGGGGCACGGGGACGTGCTGCACAGCACCTGGAGCACTCGCCGGGGATGCTGCATCCCCCGAGTCACCAACCGAAGCTCAAACACACCCAGGGGATGAGGGCCCTGTCCCCCCGGCCCACAGAACCCTGTGCTGCTGAGCCCGCAGCTCCCCGGGCACGCTTTACACGACGTAAGCCGTGGCCAGGAGGTTATCTGCGGAGCCACATCGCTGCCCCGTATCGCTTGTCAGACAGCGAACAGGCTCGGAGATAACAGACACAATTGGAGCAGCGCGGCGGTTCCCAGCCCCAGGCACGAAGCCAAGGCTCTCCCAGTCCTCTCTCTTCGCTTTACGGCCGCTCCGAAGAAGCCTCTGCCACAAGCAGTGCCCTCCTCAGCAGCTTGTTCCCATGCCCCTGGCTGGCACACTTGTTGCACTGGTGGGTTCCTGGAGCAGCTTGATTTTCCTGGAGGTTTCCTTCAGGGCTCCAGTTAAGGGCTGCCCACCTTCCCAGCACGAAGGCGAGGGGTCTGGCACCAATTCCTCGGCCACGCAGGAGCCGACGGCCTTTGTGGACCTCTCCAGAGCCAGCCCAGCCCTGGATCAGAGCAGGAGGGGCGTTTCAGCCTGGACACCGGCTGTGGTTTGCTCCCCTTACAGGTGAACAAGGACACGGCAGGGGGGTACGGACCAAAAACCCAAACGCTGTCAGGTTCGGTGGGCAAGAAAGCACCGAGACCCTTCCCCAAAGCACCGGCTGCAGCCAGAGCCCAGCTCCCCAAACCCCTGGAACAGGAGAAACACGGCTGGTCCCGGCGGCAGAGAGATCCTCTGGGAGCAGGGCACGGCGCGGGAGGTGGCACGTCCCCCTCCTGCCCCACACCCGTCCCTCACCACACACCCGTCACCGCCATCGAGCGACCGCGCTGCAAATCGGATGAGGCTCAGCCCTGGAGGCCCTCCATTGATTTCCGTTGCCTAACGACAGGAAAGCTTTATAATCCTATTAACTAAACACCCTTTCAAGCAGCAGCGGGAGCAGAGCGAAGGGGAGTTGTGTAAGCACCCGGAGCCCCCCAGCACAGCGCCCGGCTCCGTGGGTGCTGGGTGAGGCCCCCAGAATTGGGGTCGTGGCACCCATGGGTGCGGGGCCGGTCCCCACGAAGACCTCCTGGGTCCACCCCACAAGCTCTGGCTGCGGGTCACTGCCTCCTGCAAAGGAGCTGGGAGGTCTCGTGCAGGAAAACGGTGCCCAGGCACACAGAGTGCAGGGCCCAGACCCGGAATATTGCACTATGGCTGCATTGCAGTCCCGGGGGGCAAGGAGCCCCTGCGAGCCCCTTGGCGCTGCGGAGCCATTCATAGGGATGGGTTTTGGGGCAGCACAAGATGCCTTCCCGATGCCTCGTCCAAACAAAAGCCCCCCGGGTCCAGCTCCCCTCCCAACAGCACAACCAAGACTTGTGCAGCACTTATCCCCAAGCTGCAGCAGAAGGGAGAAAAATGCCTCCCCCCCAGCAGAAACGCACCTTCCCCAGGCAGCGGGAGCATTTATCAGTCCTCTCCCCACCCCTT
Organism: Oxyura jamaicensis; assembly: GCF_011077185.1. NCBI lineage: Eukaryota > Metazoa > Chordata > Aves > Anseriformes > Anatidae > Oxyura > Oxyura jamaicensis. The sequence continues at coordinate 7,494,046 of NC_048909.1, forward strand.
CTCTCCCGTTATTCACACAGCACTGCCCTAATGTTTTCCAGCACGGGTTTTAACGCACAGGACGGGCTCTTTGTCGGGGGACAGGAGGCTGCAGGCGTCCCCATCCATGCCATGGGCACCCTGAACAAAACCTTTCCCTGTTTCAGTGCTTACCCCACAGGGCACAGCATAAGCTGTCCCCCCACGAGCCCTGGAGCAGGACCGTGCCCAATGTCCCCATGCTGGGGGGCTCCAAACCCACCCCGCAGAGCCACAGCATCGCCGCGGTGCCCTGGGGACAGCACGGAAGCGCCCGCCTGTCCCCATGGAAAGGCTGAGGGGAGGGCTGGAGCCCGCGGGGACTTTCATCCTCTGCCAAGCAAAACAGGGCCCTCAAACAACCGCCAGAGCCCGGAGGAGGAGGAACGGACTCGTGGTCCCCTTGGCCGGCCAGGCACGAGGCAGCCAACGTGGGGCTCCCGGCTCCTGGGGAAGGAAAGGACGTGCCAGCACGGGCTGAGCTCGACCCCAGCCCTCGGCCACCCCTGTCCAGGACCAGCCATCCCCCCCACGCACCCACCCAGCCCTTTTCACGCTGGAGGTGAAGAGCTGAGACAGGCAGGAAGCAGGCAGGGGGAAATCCGCTGCGGGAGGGAGGCAGCGGGGCCGGGGGGAGGCTTCAAAGGGCCCCAGGCTGCGTACGGAGCCAGGCGGGCTCCTCGGGCGCTGGCCGTGACCTCTGTGGGGTTTGCGTCCCACGGGGTTTGCTTCCCAAGCACCAGACATCCTGCGAAACCTGCAAGGGGACACCCTGGGACACCCCGAATTCCCCGAGCTCTGGTGCTCGCCTGAAGCCCGATTTCCCAGGGGATGAACTCGCAGCCCCGGGGGAGCGGAAACCCTGTCCTGGGAGCCCCTGCCACGCCACCGCCGAGCTGCCTTTGACGTCAGCTCCCATCTACAAGTGTTGGCTTTGACCCACGGCCAAAAGTGACAATGCGGTGGGGGGAAATAAAAATTGGTAAAGAAAGCAAATATCCGGCACCCCGCAGGGAGCTCCCTCGCTCGGTGAGCGAGGAGCAAACCCCGAGCTCCGCCGAGCAGATCTGCCCCCTCTTTGTCACCGCTGACCCTTCCCAGCACTGACGAAGGCAAAACCCAAGCCAATAATTCATAGGGAAAACACGAGTGCCATCTGCTGCACAGCCCCGTTCTCCTGCCCGGCCCCGCAAAGGGCCTCCAAAACCCATCCCCAGCCAGCCCCAAGCACTGCACGGGGGCAGCAGCAGCCACCCCAGGAGGGGGAAGGCAGCCCCGAAGCCATCCCGATGGCCACCGGCAGCTGTGTGGCAGGGGACAGCCTCTGGTGGGAAGAGCGGGGTCAGCCTGAGCGAGCCGGCACCGGCTCCTCGGCACCTCTGGTTATCGGTCAGCCCCCCTGCTCCCGGGTGGTTGCAGTTTGGGGGCAGGTGAAGCAGTTTCTCTGCGTCTGCTGCCAGGAAAGCACGCTGGCATCCTGCGTGAGGCGCACGTTGCTATAGCAATGGGAAGGTAATCAAGCGAAGCCAGCCCTGACGGATAGGGCAGGTTGCTTTTAAGACCACCAGGCAAGCTCGGGACCCCCGCTTCCCAAGGTGCAGCAGCCAGGCACCGTACAGGGGACGGCACGGCAAAAACATCGCAAGGAACTGAGAAACAGAACCTCCAAAGTGCCCGGAATAAACAGTCCTGAAACCCCCCTCCTCTGGTCGCGTGAAGAGCCCTCGCAAAGCGAACTGACCCCGCAGACGACAAACTGCGCCGAGCTGCAGGGTGTAGGATCAGGCCCTGGAGCATCCCAGCCCAGGGGTTTCTTCTGGAGCCTGCAGCAGTCGCTGCACACCCCGCTCGTGCTGCCCGGCTCTGCCTGTAGGCACACACACACACACACACGAGTGGGAGCTCCAGATGGAGCCGCGGATCCCCGCTGTGGAAGGATTCCGCATCTCCCCTCCTGCGCCCCCCCGGACCCCGCTGCCAGCAGGACCCCCGCTCGCTGTCACCTGCTGCCTGCTCACCCTCCTGACCACAGCAAAGCACGGCTGTCGGCGAGCTGCTGGCTGTCAGGTGCGGCCATGCACGGCTCCCTTCCCGGCCTCGGATGAACGAAGGAGGCACCGAAGCCAGTTCAGCCCCAGCCCCGCTCCCTGCGCTCAGGCTCCGCGTCCTGCAGAGGCTCGGCCAGCCCCTGCCCCTCTCGCGTGCCGTCTGCTCCCTTCTCCGGCCCAAGCAGGCAGCGAAGGAGAGAAGGGACAAGCCTGCAGCTCCAGGAGCCTGGCCCAGGAAGGGAGCCACCTTCTGACCCCGCTCACGGGCAGGTTTCGGCGTTAAAGGCTGACATTCCCCACCTCACACCAACCTTTGCTTTCTGGCGTCCCGACGCCCTGAGCACACCTGCAGCAATTAGACCGGAGGCGAGATCCCCTCCCTGTTTGCTCAGCCTATTTACTTTGCAGCACCGAGTTCTCCCCGTTGTTTGTGTGGGTCTTTCCCTTGGCAACCCGGCACAGAAACGTTTACGAGGCACGAGCAATGCGGCCGTGCAGCCAGCGGAGCTCCGGGGTGCGGCCACAGCTGGAAATTCCTCCTCACCGGTAGTCATCAAAAGGACGGGGCTTGGATGGCCTGCACCCCCAAAAGGGCTCGTCCTCCTCGAGCAGGGCATGCGATGGGAGCCAGGACGGCTCAGCTGTGCTCTGCACCCTCCCACCCCCTGCTTACAGGATTTAAGTCTGGGGACAGATACCTCTGCGTGCCTCAGTTTCCCCCGATGTAAAATGGGGTAAATACAAACAGCGAAGGGAAGGCTGAAGCCCAGACTTCGTGCAGAGCGCTCCGTAGGAACGCAGCCTGCATTCCACAGCACGAGCAGGGGACTGAGCTCTCGACGTCTTTTCCTAGATGACTTTACACCTGTAATTGCCTGGCTCTCCCAGCAGAATTACCCCCTCCAGCCCGCAGCCACGGTGACAGAGTGCTCTTGTTCTTGACCCCGGGCAGGGTCAGGACGCAAACCCCAGTATCTGGGCTGCCAGCCCCTTTGCCGGGGGCGCACTACACGTGCCGGTGCCAGCCCCTGCCTCACACGCTGCCCCCCAGCAGCGCTGGTTCCGTTTTTGTCTGCGTGCTGGATCAATGCAGACAAGGCCCAGACCAAACGGCCCCACTCACTGCGCACATTTTTCCAGTCAAAAATCGGATCCCGACCACTTCCCATCACAGCATCAGCCTTCCCCTTCCCCACCCCAGGGGCCGTCGGTGCCCGCCTGCTTCCCACCGCCCCCGTGGGCACCGACCCCATCCCTCACCAGGGCTGGGGAGGACGGGACGTGAGAAGGGCACCAGACAGGATAAAGTCAGAGAAGCAGCAGGACCAAAGAGCCGCGTTCTGTCGAGACCCCAAAATCTTCCTCCTTTGGTTCATCCTCCCCTGTCCCAAAAGCACCAGGAGGGGTTGTGAGCATTGAGCTTGTGCCTCTCCGGGCCCAATTTAGCTTCGTTTAATCCCGTAAACGCTCTGGGCAGGGACAAGGGCCCTCCTGGTGACATCTGTCCGAGAGAGCGGCAGCCCCGGCTGGTGGGCACAGCCTGCAGCACCCCACAGCACCCTGCAGCACCCCACAGCACCCTGCAG